>NC_043971.1:52415857-52655684 GCF_902148855.1 Sphaeramia orbicularis
AGTTATTGTAATGAAATCCTCATTCTGGACTGTCGTTCAGGTCAACATTTACTGATGTTTTACTGAATTTATTTTGATCTCCGTGTAAATATTTTTCACATGATGTCATTAAACATTTGGGTCAATCCCATTCTCCACCATAACACTGGATCTTCTCAATTATCAAATTAAGAGGAAATTAATTCCTTAACTCTTGTAAAAACAGCATCACAGAGTCAAAATAAAGAGAAATATCTGATGAATCCCTGTGTGAACTTTCATTTCTATGAACTTTCTTAAACCCTTGTTCCATTTCCTGTAAATTCAACACATCCCTAAAGGTTTAAAAGTGTCCATGAATGAGTGTTGAGTTCTTTCTTCAGCAGGACAGACCTGAACCCTCGTTGACTTCAGTCCTGTTTTCAGATCAGATATTAATCTGATCACAAAGAGAAGTCAGAGGCTTAGATGGAACCTTCTCACCGTCCAAACCCCCAGATCTGAGCTCCTCATAAAAGTGTCAGCTGGATCTTCCAAAGAGGTGATTGGTCGATGGTGGCCAGTGGGAGGAGCTTTTAGAGGTTTTGATCCACCTGCTGAAGCCAGTTACCATGGAGATTTACCTGGTGAGACATGAACCGCCTTCATGATACTGACCCCAGGGCTGACCCAGAGGGTACCGTGGAAACCCTTTAATCCAGGACCCAGGTCTCTGGGCTCACAGCTGATCAGACCTGGTCTGGACCAGTTCCTGGACCAGAGACCGGAGCTCCTGCAGCTCCATCCGGATTGCCTTCAGCTCCTGGTTCAGGTGGCTCTGGTCCTGGTCCTGGTTCTTTTGATGACCCTGGTGGTTCTGTGCTGTCTGGATTCTGGTACAGAGCAGATGAACTAGTTAGTGATCGATAAAACCATTTTATTCTGGATGTTCTGATCCAATTACGACTTTATTTATCTGATAAATTCAACTCATTGGTTGTTACATCTGATATTCTCCTAAACCAACCGCCCTGCAGCGCTTCACCATACCCACACATGGGAGCAGGTACCCTGTGAACCCAGCAAGGTTATAATAGTTTTGGATTTTTAATTATAGTTTAGTTTTAATTAGTTTTGACTTTTTTTTCTCTTATTCAGTTAGTTTTAATTCGTTTTTAGAGCAGGTTTGTTAGTTTTTATTAGTTATCGTTTTTTTCTGAATGCTTAGTTTTAGTTTAGTTTAGTTTAGTTTTAGTATTAGTTTTAGTTATTTCATATATTTTATCTTCCTCATCATCCTATTCAAAGAAATTAGTGAGGCGTGGATATGGGCTACCCTGGACACTTTATTTGGGGGTCGGGTTAGGGCGGCTCATGGACTGAGCAGAGACACAATGTACCGTACAATGTATAAATTCCTTATAGCAGGTTGAGGGGGGGTGCAATCCATACACAATGTCACTTACGTGAAACAATGCGAACATGTGCAAAGCATGAGAGGAGATGCACAAAGCAACCAGCAGTTAAAGCAGATAGAAACATATATAAACCAGCTAACCAGCAGTTAAAGCAGATAGAAACATATATAAACCAGCTAACCAGCAGTTAAAGCAGATAGAAACATATATAAACCACTTATAAACATATATAACCCAGTTCCTCATCAGTAAACCACACCTTAGCAGATATCTCATCTCTTAATCATCTCCAGTTCCATTATTAGCTAACTTTGCTTCAGTTCAGTTCAGCTAGCTGTAGCTAGTAACATCAAACGTTTTTTAACATTATAACAGGTTCCATACCTCTGTAATTGGATTAGTTTTCATCCTCCTCTTTTCTCCTCTTCTAAACTGTGCAGTTCAGGGCTTGGAAGGCCTTTTCATGGTGATAAACTCTCCAGTTTTAACCTGGATGCTAGTTCAACACTGACTCTGTCCTTTAGCTCTGCTCTGTCTCTGTCACTCACGCACACACACGGTACGCCAAAAAAAAAAAAAAAAAACCTGACCCATGTATCACTACAGTAAACCCCAGACAGGACTGTGCTGCTGTGTCCCAGCTTTAGTCTGTATGTTCCAGGTAGAGTGGGGACCAGAAGATCACTGGAAACCACCAGTGACCACACATGACAGACTGTGAAGTGTTGTATGGTGTTACCAGCTAAAACTGCTGGAGCGAAATAAATTAATTTCATATCAATCCGACATTGACAAAGACGAAAACGAAGGGAATTGTATCCATAATTTTTTATACGTTTTAGTTAGTTTTGTAAGCTCACGATACAGTTTCAGTTAGTTATCGTCTTTTTCTTTTAATTAGAGTTTTTATTTATTTCAGTTAACGAAAATGTTTTTTCAATTTTAGTTTTCGTCATTTCGTTCGTTTTCGTTAACGATAATAACCTTGGAACCCAGGTCCACCACCACCTGGACTCCCATCAACCACTGCACCACTACAGGTCTGCCATGGGGGTAAAACGACCAGGGGAAGGGATGGCCTTAACGTTAGAGGAAAATAACAGAATACTGACCACGAGGTTCAGAACAGGGACTTTTCTGTTTTCAGGTCAAGTCACAGAGACAGGAAGTGAGGGACTGTTGAAGGACAAGCGCCCTCTGGACCAGGACCAGAATCACCTGAACCAGGAACTGAAGGCAGTCCGGACAGAGTGAACGGCTGGTGATGGGAGTTACTGACGTCAGCTGATGTTCACATTCTACAGTTAGTATCATCATATACTGTATTAGCTAAGGGTGTGAGAAAATATTGGTTCTGCAATATATCGCGATATTTCATTTCACAATACTGTACCGATATTTTTAGGTAATTATTCAGATGCAGATTTTGTGGAGGTTCATTTTTGTTTTTTTGTTTTTCTTTTTTGTTTATATTTTATTTATTATTATTTAACACTGTTTTATTAAATAATGTTAGTTCCTTTGTTGGGATCGCACAAAAATCCTGTTCTGACGTTAGTTCTGAACTAATAGAATCTGAACATTTGAACAGGATCTTAAACTGTAATGTCTGTAAAACAGAATTTCAGTTTGAACACAGGAACATTTTGTGATATAGCATTAGATCTTGTTTTGATCAAATAAAAATGTGTTTAGTATTTGAGCAGATTTCTAGTGTAATTCAATTTTTCAAGGAAATAATCATTTTAAAAAAAGAAACAAACAAAAAATTGCCTTTTTGACATATCGTGATATATGGTATCGAGATCCTAGTATTGTGATTTGTATCGTATCGCCTGATTCTTGCCAATACACAGCCCTAGTATTAGCATTAATGTATGAATGTCACAAAACAAGAGCCAACAGCTCATTCCTCCTGGTGCTCTGTTCAGATGCTGACAGTAGTTTCAGGCAAAATGTGTGACTTTGACCTTTGACCTTTGGGCACCAAAGTCTAATCAATTCAGGGAACATTTGTGCCAAACCCCTTTTATAGATGAAGTGTGAAGACTGAACAGAAACACAATGAGGACATCCATACTCATGATTGGTGATTGGTTGATCATGTGACCCAGAACCTCCATGTGGCCCCGCCTCCTTCTGCATGAGCAGGAAGTCATCCAGAGTTTCCTAAAAACAGAAACACACTGAGTCTCCTCCTCCTTTACCAGCAGTGAGGCTGGTCTCCGCCCACACTTCACCGACTGTCACTCACTTTGATCTCTGTGGTGATGCGGCCCATCTCGTCATGGTAACGGCTGTTTGTTGTCGCGCCTTCCTCATAGGTGTTGGCCAGTGGAGCACAGTGGGTGGAGATGTACTGGTTGTCATAGAAACGACGGAGGAAGGGCATGGAGTCGTCGACCTGCAGGATGACGGAGGCCTGCTGCATGACGGCGTTGGCCTGGGAGTTATCGTGAACTCTGACCCCGAAACACATCAACACACAAATCAGAACACCATGACCATCATCATCACTGTGGTGTACTGACCATAAAATAATTGTATGATGTTATGGGTACTTCAGTTTTTGTACCACTGTGAACACCGCAGAGACCAGGTTACCGGTTTATGCATGTGCACCGTTGTGTTATGAAGTGAAGCATGGTGGTAAAAAAACTCTGGAATGCAAGTTAGTGTGTGTCCGCCTCATAAATACACTAAAGTCACCACCATCATCATCACTTCTTCATGGAGGAGTTCCATAAATCAGTGTTTTTTAACTGTGGGGTCGCCTGGAATTCAAATGGGGTCACCTGAAATTTCTTGTAATTGATAAAAACTGGAAAAAAAACCAAAACAAAACTTACTAATAAAAAATTTATGGTGAGTTGAGAGACAATCCCAGTCCATAACAGACATGACAAACTGTGGTTGTGAAACTGCAGCACTGTGGTTCTGTTTCTCGTGTCAAATGTTCACTGTGGTCAGTTTCAGATGCTGCAGCTCTTTCATAATTCATAGTTTCAGTTCTTGTTTGTTCAGTATTAATTGTCCTCCTTGTAAATCACAGCTGGACTGACTGGACAGATCCTGACCAAGGAAAATCACATTCTCCCTTTGTGCAGTAATCTACACCTGGATTTACTGCCTCTGTCCACAATAATATACATTATACAGACTAAATGTCCTCTGAAATTAACCTGGATTTGAAACATAGGATAGCAAACTATTACATGATCAAAAACAAATTAATTTTAGCAAAAAAAATGTCACTGTTTTGAATGTCTGGGTTCACCAGAAATTTGTGATGTTAAAATGGGGTCATGAACCAAAAAAGGTTGGGAACCACTGGCATAAGTCATATATACAGGAAGTTAAGTGTTTTAATATCTGTATTATATTTTAATCTATTCTGTTTTCATAATTTCTGTTTCTTCGTCTGGTGAAAATGAGTATTTCACTACAAACACATGATGCGGCATAATCTGTAACGTACATGTCAGATAAATAAATCTAATCCAGCAGACACAGGTGAGGATAAAAGTGACAAAATAAACTAAAACAACAAACGCAGTTGAACATGAACTTTTTCCTCCTCTAACTGTTGTGGACATTTGGATTCAGGTCATTTTCATTGTGACTCGAAGCTCAGATTACGTGTGATATGTTTTCTGTTCCTGGAGCTGAACAAAAGAACTAGAACTCAATACACCCCCCACCCCCCCCCCCCGGCCTCAGTGACCTCTGACCTCTGGAAGGTGTCGGTCAGCAGGGCGATCAGCAGGTTCACACACAGGATGGACGATAAGGCGAGGAACGTCCCACACAGCAGAGGAGCCATGACGCCGTCCACCGTCACCATGGCGTCGTACTCGTACTCGTCCACCAGAGTGATACGGTACAGGCTGTACAGGAGGCCCCACACAGACTGCATGCTGGGAACTGTAGGCAAACCTGTGGAGGGGGTGTAGACTGAGACCTGAAACGTGTCAGGTCAGATAAATGAGGAGTCAGTGAATGCACCCTGACCTCCAAACATGATCCAGAAGCTGCAGGCGTAGGGGATGAAGATCTCCACATACAGGAACAGGAAACACATCACGTCACCAACGATGCTCCCCAACATGACGATGAACGGACCCATCACCCTGAATATCCACACACACCAGGAAGTAAAGCTACTGAACGTCACAACATCTGTGTTGGAGGCAAGGTTCTAATGGTTTTGGATTTTTCATTCTAGTTTAGTTTTATTTAGTTTGGACTTTTTTTTCTCTAATTCAGTTAGTTCTAATTCATTTTTAGAGCAGGTTTACTAGTTTTTATTAGTTTTCTTTTTTTTTCTAAATACTTAGTTTTAGTTTAGTTTTAGTATTAATTTTAATTTAGTCGTCTCTTTTCTCTTCTTCTCCGTCGTATTCAAATAAATCCCAGACAGGACTCTGCTGCTTTCTCCCAACTTTAGTCTCCATGTTTCCAGGTGGAGTGGGGACCAGAAGACGACTGGAAACCACAAGCGAACACAAGTGACGGACCGTCAAGTGTCGTATGGTGCTGCTAGCTAAAATTACTGGAGAAAAATAAATAGCTAATTTTTATCCGTTTTAGTCAGTTTTGTAAACACACAATACAGTTTTAGTTAGTTATCGTTTTTTTCTTAATTCTAGTTTTTATTTATTTCAGTTAAAGAAAATGTTTTTTCAGTTCTAGTTTTCGTTATTTCGTTAGTTTTCATTAAGATAATAACCTCGGCTGGAGTTAGTCCTGGTCTCAGATCAGGAACCGGCCGATGCACTGGGCCTCACGCATAAACGTTCTCTGAAAGTTCTGCAATTAACTCTGGATTCACCAAATGTTCCTACCGTGTAAATCTACTCTGGCCCAGATGTGATGAATGTCGAATCTCACCTGATTGTAAACAGGATGGGTGTGGCCAATTAGTACATGTGACCACACCCATTAAACACCATATAAGGGCAGGTGTTGTGCCATGTGCAAACAGTTGATGATTTCAGAGATGAACCAAACCATTTGCCAAATTTCACGTCCATTACACTAAATTTGCACACCAGTGTCCAAACATTATTGTTTTAAAGCCTTTTCTTCCAATTATTAAGACAATTCAAAACATTATAAACTCTAAAGCAAATAAAATCAAAAAACTGCGTCATGCATATAATCTTATTTAATTTGTGTAATTTCTATTTTATACCTCGAGCTTTTTTATTTTATTTTTATTTTATTTATTTTTAATTACATTTGTTTCTATCCATTTGAAATGTAAAATATATTGTGAAATGTGATTTTTTTTTTTTACCCTACTTTGATGTATTATGCACATATACCAGGTGTCTCAAACGTGTGGCCCGGGGGCCAAATGCGGCCCACCAAAGGTTCCAATCTGACCCACGGAATGAATTTACAAAAAACTGCACAGTTAATGCTGTCAAACTCATTTTAGTTCAGGTTCTACATACAGACCAATATGATCTACAGTAAAATAACACCAGAATAACCGACAAAAAATAATGACTCCATATTTTCTTCTTGGTTTGGTGAGAAAAAAAAAAATTTACATTATGCCTATAAATAATGACAACTTCAAAATTTTGTCATTGTTTTAGTGCAAAAAATTACATTAAATTCTAAAAATATTTACTTTTTCAAACTATGCTGTAACAAAATGCGAATAACCTGAACAAATATGAACAACCTGAAATGTCTAAAGAAAATTAATCACAGTTTTAATTACTTTCTGCCTGTTCCTCAGTGTTTAGTTTCTGTGTAGATCTGATCCATAATGCACATGTAGAAATGATAAGTTGAGGCAGAATATTGTTAAAATTGCACTTATTTTTTAAAAGAAATTTAAGTTTTTTCAGGTTATTAACATCTTTTTTGTTTGGATAGTTAATAAAAGTAAGTATTTTCATTATTTCATTGGGTTTTTTTGCTCTAAAACAACAACCAAAATTTGTAGTTGTCATTATTTATAGGTTATTATACAATTATTTTACTGGTCCGGCCCACTGGAGATCAAATTGGGCTGAATCTGGCCCCTGAAAGAAAATGAGTTTGAGAGCCCTGATATACAGGGTGGGGAAGCAAAATGTACAATATTTTGAGGCAGGGATTGAAAGACAGTGTATGACCAATTAGTTTATTGAAAGTCATGAGAATTTATTTGCCACAAGAAAATGTCCATAATAGAAAATGTTTTTATTCTATGTGTCCTCCTTCTTTCTCAATAACTGCCTTCACACGCTTCCTGAAACTTGTGCAAGTGTTCCTCAAATATTGGGGTGACAACTTCTCCCATTCTTCTTTAATAGTATCTTCCAGACTTTCTGGTAATAGTTTTGCTCATAGTCATTCTCTTCTTTCCATTATAAACAGTCTTTATGGACACTCCAACTATTTTTGAAATCTCCTTTGGTGTGACGAGTGCATTCAGCAAATCACACACTCTTTGACGTTTGCTTTCCTGATTACTCATATGGGCAAAAGTTTCTGAAAAGGTATGGATAATAGTGTTAGGTATGATTATGACATCAGTATATGTTTGGGTTCAAGACAACTGACGTAGTGTCTGCTGAGAAAAAACAACTAAATGTTCATTGTAAATTTTGCTTCCCCACCCTGTACACAGTTCAATTGTTCATTGTTCAATAAAAAAAAAAGGTAAACCAAACCAAGGCAGGAAAGAAAAGAAGAACTTTATCAGCAGCAAAACGTGATGTTTCAGAGTCAGTTCAATAAAAACACAGCAGTGGAAACACATATAACAACCGGTTACAGATCAGAAGAAAGAGGAGTGAAACTAAACAGGCGTTGGAGAGTTTTACAGGTAACAGAACTGAAGGAGGTGGATCCAGTGAGTCCTGTTAGAATCAGAGGAAAAACTCTGGTTCTGCATCTGACAGAGAAAATATAGATGAATGTATGAGAGAAGACGAACAAACAGACCCACACGTATGGACCACGTCTGCATCAGGGTCTGAATGAAAACAGTTTGACTGTTATGACCAGAATTTTAAAAATATATAGATATTTTTCAGTGTAGATGGAGGAACATAGTATTTTTTTTCTTTTTAGGAAAATCTGAAAGCATTTAGTTGTTTTTATTTGTGGTACAAAGGTGTCCGGTCAGACGCTCCCCTTTGTTCAACTGACAAATAACATATTTTTCAAACACAAATTTAATAATTACTCTTAGAAATTCCTCCAAATATGAAACAATTTGAATTAGATTATATTATGTGTTCCTTCCTGGACTGTGTGTTTTTCTCTTCCCTGGAGTAAAAATAAAAATAAGAAAACACTGGTGAATAGGGGTTTAAGAAAATATCGGTTCTGCAATATATTGCGATATTTCATTTCACAACACTGTGTCGATATTAAAAAGTACTGTATCGATACTTTTAGGTATTTATTCAAATGCAGACATTGTGGAGGTTCATTTTTGTTTTCTTTTTTTTTGTTTTTATTGTTTATTTATATTATTTAACACTCTTTTATTCAGTAATGCTAGTTTCTTTGTTGGGATTGAACTAAAAATCCTGTTCTGATGTTAGTTCTGAACTAATAGAATCTGAACATTTGAACAGGATCTGAAACTGTCATGTCTGTAAAACAGAATTTCAGTTTGAACACAGGAACATTTTGTGATATAACATTAGATCCTGTTCTGATCAAATAAAAATGTGTTTAGTATTTGTGCAGATTTCTAGTGTAGTTAAATTCTTCAAGGAAATAATCATTAAAAAAAATTAAGAAACAAGCGAAAAATTTGCCGTTTCAGCAGTATCGTGATATACTGTGATATATCGTATTGTGATCCTAGTATTGCGGTTTGTATTGTATTGTTAGATTCTTGCCAATACACAGCCCTACTGGTGGATCCCACAAGTCTATGAGTACAAATAAAATAAGGGAACATGTGTCCGTATATGGTTCCTGGTCTGAGGCCCATTGTCTCCACGGTCTCCTGGTCCTGGACTGAATTTGCTCCATCAAACTCCCATAATCCCCGGTTTTCACCTTGGTCTGATATCTACCATAACGTACCTGAAGGCTCGGACGTGCTTCATGAGTCGCAGCCACAGGAAGATGATGGTGACGGAGAAAAGACGAAGAGCGGAGGTGTGGAGAGAGTCGGACGGACGGAAGACGTCAGCAAGATGGACGCCGAAGGACACCGCCAGAAGACAGTACACCAGCCAATCAAAGAAGTTCCTGAGAGAACACATGACCGGCACTCGTTTCAGGTAAACGTCAGCTGTGTTCTGCGGTGTTTGAGATGTTCCATTTACCACACGTCTCTGCAGTAGCTTCCTCTCATCCTGTCAATCATCTTCCTCTGGTCCAATAGGAACACATTCTCCTGGAAACACGAACAGGTGAAGGACAAACAACAAACAGGTAATAACACCCCCCCCCCCCCCAACACAGGTGATGATGACATCTCTCACCTGAGGCCACATGGGATGACAGCAGCGCAAGTCATCATTGACACGAAGCTCCGCCCACCGCTGCCAGAGGCAGAGCTTCCTCCTGGAGCGCAAGATGTCCTGCACCTCCCTGATGACCTCCTCCAGAGTCAGCAGGAGAGCCAGGAGGACCAGGAGGATCCTCCACCAGTCCTACAGGTGAGACAGGTACAGACAGGTGAGACAGGAGGACCAGGAGGATCCGCCACCAGTCCTACAGGTGAGACAGGTACAGACAGGTGAGACAGGAGGACCAGGAGGATCCGCCACCAGTCCTACAGGTGAGACAGGTACAGACAGGTGAGACAGGAGGACCAGGAGGATCCGCCTCCAGTCCTACAGGTGAGACAGGTACAGACAGGTACAGACAGGTGGGTCACCTGGGGCAGGACATAGCGTTCAGGTGAGTCTCTGCGGACCGACACAGAAATGGCGACGGTTGTCCAGGAAACATTGAACAGGAAGTTGAGGATGAGTAGAAGCCACGCCCCCATCCTGGATTGAAAGGATTGAAAACGGAGTTAAAGTGAAAAAAACCAAAGAGCGTCTTCATTGACCTGAACTGAATGTGAGGTGAGTTTACCTGCCGAAAAGTTTCCATTTGATCTGAATGAGTTTAAGAAAAACTGGAGTCATGATGAGATCCAGTTTACCCTGAAGAACCACCACCTCCAGCTGCACAGACAGACAGACAGGTTAGAGACAGACAGACAGGTTAGAGACAGACAGGTTAGAGACAGACAGACAGACAGACAGACAGGTTAGAGACAGACAGACAGACAGACAGACAGGTTAGAGACAGACAGACAGGTTAGAGACAGACAGACAGACAGACAGACAGACAGGTTAGAGACAGACAGACAGACAGGTTAGAGACAGACAGACAGACAGACAGACAGACAGGTTAGAGACAGACAGACAGACAGACAGACAGACAGGTTAGAGACAGACAGACAGACAGACAGGTTAGAGACAGACAGACAGACAGACAGACAGACAGGTTAGAGACAGACAGACAGACAGACAGGTTAGAGACAGACAGACAGACAGACAGGTTACGGACAGACAGACAGACAGACAGACAGACAGACAGGTTAGAGACAGACAGACAGACAGACAGACAGGTTACGGACAGACAGACAGACAGACAGACAGGTTAGAGACAGACAGACAGAGAGACAGACAGGTTAGAGACAGACAGAGAGACAGACAGGTTAGAGACAGACAGACAGACAGACAGGTTAGAGACAGACAGACAGACAGACAGGTTACGGACAGACAGACAGACAGACAGACAGACAGGTTAGAGACAGACAGACAGACAGACAGGTTAGAGACAGACAGACAGACAGACAGACAGACAGGTTAGAGACAGACAGACAGTTGACATGATCCCACTTCCTGCATTGACCTGCGTTGACCTTTGACCCTTACCGGAGACGTGGGTTCACTGACGGCGGCGTCTGTGAGACAGTGAAACGTACGCTGTGTTTAATAGCAGATATTTAACACCCTGTTCTGTCTTCTGATTGGTCCACCTCTGGGACACATGGAACAGGACTGAGGTCCAGACCCTGAGCGACAGTCAACACCTGTGTTACCTCCTTTCAGGTGAGCGCCAGGTGGTTCTGGTTCTGGTTCCAGCAGGTTCAGGTAGTAGTACTGGTTCCGGGTCATCCTATCAGTCACGTGGAACTGGTCCAAGGCCACCTGAGCCTGAAGACAACACAGACACCTGTCAGCTCAAACAGACCACCAATCATATCACTGTTACAGGTCAGTGGGCGGGGCTCTGTTACCACTGGACTCATCCGACCAATCAGAGCAGTTATACAGAGCTGTCCGTCAGAGTCCTTCAGCCCTGCATCCGCTCCGAGTTCCAATAGGATGTGAGCTGCGTCACTGCGTTCTTAAACGACACGGTCACTGGGTTTACGTCAATGGAAAAGACATGAACACAGTGATGTCAGAGTGATGTCACAGTGATGTCATCTGTACCCTGATTGGCTGCCAGCTGCAGAGGCGTTCGTTGTTTATAATCCGTGCAGTTGATCAAGGCTCCGCCCTTCAGCAGCAGTCTGATGGAGCCCACGGCGTCATTCTTCGCCGCAAAGTGAAGAGGGGTCTGACGGTCCAATCGGGTGCGGGCCTCGGGGTCAGCTGACACACAGGAGAAACAAGGTTCACACATGACAGATGGAGCATTTCAACTCCCATGATGCTCAGCAGCTGACCTCCCAGCTCCAGCAGGAACTGAACCATGTCCTGGTAGTCCAGAGCAGAGGCCACGTGGAGCGGAGTGACCCCGAAGTGATCTGGAACAAGGAGGTCGGAACCACGGTCCAAGAAGAACCGCATCACATCCACACTCCAGGCCCGGGAGACCTGAAGACAGGAGACAGACGAAGAGACACGCACAGACACGCAGAGACACGCAGAGACACACAATGACACGCAGAGACACAGAGAGACACGCAGAGACACACAATGACACGCAGAGACACAGAGAGACACGCAGAGACACACAATGACACGCAGAGACACGCACAGACACGCACAGACACGCACAGACACACAATGACACGCAGAGACACAGAGAGACACGCAGAGACACACAATGACACGCAGAGACACGCACAGACACGCACAGACACGCAGAGACACGCACAGACACACAATGACATGCAAAGACACAGAGAGACACGCAAAGACACACAATGACACACAAAGACACGCAGAGACACGCACAGACACACAATGACACGCAGAGACACAGAGAGACACGCAGAGACACACAATGATACGCAGAGACACGCACAGACACGCAGAGACACACACAGACACACAATGACATGCAAAGACACAGAGAGACACGCAAAGACACACAATGACACACAAAGACACGCAGAGACACGCAAAGACACACAATGACACACAAAGACACGCAGAGACACGCAAAGACACGCAGAGACACGCAGAGACACACAATGACATGCAGAAACACGCAAAGACACGCAATGACACGCAAAGACACAGAGAGACACGCAAAGACACACAATGACACACAAAGACACGCAGAGACACGCAAAGACACGCAGAGACACAGAGAGACACGCAAAGACACACAATGACACACAAAGACACGCAGAGACACGCAGAGACACACAAAGACACGCAGAGACACACAAAGACACGCAGAGACACAGAGAGACACGCAATGACACACAAAACACGTAGAGACACACACAGACATGGTCCATGGTTGATGTGCATTTTTGTGACATTAGTTCTGGTTTTTTTTAATAAATAAATTAAATACTAATCACATCCACGTCTGAGGCTCCAGACTCCGAACACACAACAGAACACAAAAAACACACCTCAGAACCAGTAAACAGGTTAACAGGTTAAAGTTAACTGGTTAAAGTTAACTGGTTTAAATCATGAACCAGATGAACAAACCCCTCTGACCTCATGTAGGACGGTCTGTCCATATCGGTCACAGCTGTTTGGGTCAGCACCGTCTGAGATCAGCTGATCCAGAAACTCCAGATCCACCTGCACAAACACACAGGCTTTTATTCTGAAAGGTTACATCATAGGCTTTTATTCTGAAAGGTCACATAAACCTGCACAAAGACACCGGCTTTTATTCTGAAAGGTTACATCATAGGCTTTTATTCTGAAAGGTCACATAAACCTGCACAAAGACACCGGCTTTTATTCTGAAAGGTTACATCATAGGCTTTTATTCTGAAAGGTCACATAAACCTGCACAAAGACATAGGCTTTTATTCTGAAAAGGTCACATAAACATACACAAACACACAGGCTTTTATTCTGAAAGGTCACCTCATAGGCTTTTATTCTGAAAGGTCACATAAACCTGCGCAGAGACACAGGCTTTTATTCTGAAGTATCTTATTATTCAAATCATATGATCTTGACTCATTACATGCTGTTGTGTTTTGTATCGTATCCAGTTGTGTTGTGTCCTGTTCTGTTTTTATATCCTATTGTTTTGTATCATATCGTACTGGTTTGTTTCTTATTGTTTTCGTACCGTCTCATGTCGTATCGTATGGTTTCATTTCATATCGTATCGTATGGTTTTTTTATCGTATTGTTCTGTGTCGTAGTTTGGTTTTGTAACATGTTCAATGGTAACGTGTCGTATCGTGTTCTGTCATATTGTATCATTTCATGTCATGTCATGACATGTCATATCGTTTGTATCGTTTGTATGGTATAGATTCATATCGTATCATATCGTTTCCGATTGGATCGCAATGTTTCATTTCTCACAGTGAACAAGTTTTTGATGGACAGTCCTCTGGTTCGTCTGTGGACGTCATGGATCAGACGAATTAACTATAATTAACCCTGCAGTGGCTGTAGGATGGACAGTCTCACCTGCTCCTTTTCTGACCAGGTACTGGTCTTATCTGGTCCTGGTCTTACCTGATCCTTATCTTACCCGGTCCATGTCCTGGTCTTACCTTGTCCTTGTCTTACCTGGTCCATGTCCTGGTCTTATCTGGTCCTTGTCTTACCTGGTCCGTGTCCTGGTCTTATCTGGTCCTAGTCTAACCTGGTCCATGTCCTGGTCTTACCTGGTTCTTTTCTTACCAGGTACTGGTCTTATCTGGTCCTTGTCTTACCTGGTCCGTGTCCTGGTCTTATCTGGTCCTTGTCTTACCTGGTCCGTGTCCTGGTCTTATCTGGTCCTTGTCTTACCTGGTCCGTGTCCTGGTCTTATCTGGTCCTTGTCTTGCCTGGTCTGTGTCCTGGTCTTATCTGGTCCTTGTCTTACCTGGTCCGTGTCCTGGTCTGTAGAGGCCAGATGTCTGAAGTGGTTCAGCAGTTGTTTGTTCAGGTTCTGGTTCTGGTTCTTGTTTATCGGTGTGTCCGGTTCGTCTTTGTCATCATCGTCATCAGCCAGGCCTTGGTACCGGACCTCCATCAGAACACCTGGACCAGGACCAGAACATCAGGACCAGACTCACCTGAGCCTCAAACACCTGAACCAACAGGTCTCACCTGCCAGTTTTCTTCTTCTCTGCTTCCAGCGGCTGCAGGAGTACGACGCCCAGCGGGCAGCGGCTTTAACTGCAACCACAACAGAAGGCCTGGACCCACGAGGACCTGCAGAGACCTGAAGACCCAGAGAGGCACAGTTACAGACAGAGACACGGACCCATGAAGACCCACAAAGACCCAGTTACAGAGACATGGACCCACGAGGACCTGCAGAGACCTGAAGACCCACAGAGGCACAGTTACACACAGAGACCTGGACCCATGAAGACCCACAAAGACCCAGTTACAGAGACATGGACCCACGAGGACCTGCAGAGACCTGAAGACCCAGAGAGGCACAGTTACAGACAGAGACACGGACCCATGAAGACCCACAAAGACCCAGTTACAGAGACATGGACCCACGAGGACCTGCAGAGACCTGAAGACCCACAGAGGCACAGTTACACACAGAGACCTGGACCCATGAAGACCCACAAAGACCCAGTTACAGAGACATGGACCCACGAGGACCTGCAGAGACCTGAAGACCCAGAGAGGCACAGTTACAGACAGAGACCTGGACCCATGAAGACCCACAAAGACCCAGTTACAGAGACATGGACCCACGAGGACCTGCAGAGACCTGAAGACCCAGAGAGGCACAGTTACAGACAGAGACCCGGACCCATGAAGACCCACAAAGACCCAGTTACAGAGACATGGACCCACGAGGACCTGCAGAGACCTGAAGACCCAGAGAGGCACAGTTACAGACAGAGACCTGGACCCATGAAGACCCACAAAGACCCAGTTACAGAGACATGGACCCACGAGGACCTGCAGAGACCTGAAGACCCAGAGAGGCACAGTTACAGACAGAGACCTGGACCCATGAAGACCCACAAAGACCCAGTTACAGAGACATGGACCCACGAGGACCTGCAGAGACCTGAAGACCCACAGAGGCACAGTTACAGACAGAGACCTGGACCCATGAAGACCCACAAAGACCCAGTTACAGAGACATGGACCCACGAGGACCTGCAGAGACCTGAAGACCCAGAGAGGCACAGTTACAGACAGAGACCTGGACCCATGAAGACCCACAAAGACCCAGTTACAGAGACATGGAGCCACGAGGACCTGCAGAGACCTGAAGACCCAGAGAGGCACAGTTACAGACAGAGACCTGGACCCATGAAGACCCACAAAGACCCAGTTACAGAGACATGGACCCACGAGGACCTGCAGAGACCTGAAGACCCAGAGAGGCACAGTTACACACAGAGACCTGGACCCATGAAGACCCACAAAGACCCAGTTACAGAGACATGGACCCACGAGGACCTGCAGAGACCTGAAGACCCAGAGAGGCACAGTTACAGACAGAGACCTGGACCCATGAAGACCCACAAAGACCCAGTTACAGAGACATGGAGCCACGAGGACCTGCAGAGACCTGAAGACCCAGAGAGGCACAGTTACAGACAGAGACCTGGACCCATGAAGACCCACAAAGACCCAGTTACAGAGACATGGACCCACGAGGACCTGCAGAGACCTGAAGACCCAGAGAGGCACAGTTACAGACAGAGACCTGGACCCATGAAGACCCACAAAGACCCAGTTACAGAGACATGGACCCACGAGGACCTGCAGAGACCTGAAGACCCACAGAGGCACAGTTACAGACAGAGACCTGGACCCATGAAGACCCACAAAGACCCAGTTACAGAGACATGGAGCCACGAGGACCTGCAGAGACCTGAAGACCCAGAGAGGCACAGTTACACACAGAGACCTGGACCCATGAAGACCCACAAAGACCCAGTTACAGAGACATGGAGCCACGAGGACCTGCAGAGACCTGAAGACCCAGAGAGGCACAGTTACACACAGAGACCTGGACCCATGAAGACCCACAAAGACCCAGTTACAGAGACATGGAGCCACGAGGACCTGCAGAGACCTGAAGACCCACAGAGGCACAGTTACAGACAGAGACCTGGACCCATGAAGACCCACAAAGACCCAGTTACAGAGACATGGACCCACGAGGACCTGCAGAGACCTGAAGACCCACAGAGGCACAGTTACAGACAGAGACACGGACCCATGAAGACCCACAAAGACCCAGTTACAGAGACATGGAGCCACGAGGACCTGCAGAGACCTGAAGACCCACAGAGGCACAGTTACAGACAGAGACACGGACCCATGAAGACCCACAAAGACCTGAAGGCCCACAAAGACCTGGTTACAGAGACCTGGCCCCGTGAGGACCCACAGAGACCAGGGCTGTGTATTGGCAAGAATCTGGCAATATGATACAAATCACAACACTAGGATCACATGATATATCACGATATATCATGATACTGTTAAAAGGCAAGTTTTTTTTTTTTTTTTAAAGGATTATTTCCTGGAAGAATTGAATTACACCACAAATATGTACAAATACGAAAACATATTTTTATTTGATCCCAACAGGATCTAATGTTCTATCACCAAATGTTCAAACTGTGTTCAAACTGAAATTCTGTTTTACAGACATTCCAGTTTCAGATCCTGTTCAAATGTTCAGATTCTACTAGTTCACAACTAACATCAGAACAGGATTTGAGTTCAATCCCAACAAAGGAACCAACATTACTTAATAAAAGAGTGTTAAATAATAATAAAGAAAATATAAACAAAAAAGAAAAAAAACACTAAAACGAACCTCCACAATATCTGCGGTCATGTGTTGACGTTTATGTTGATTTAGTTTTGGGTTTTTGTCTCTTCCTGTTTTATTTTGGTGGTGGTCTCCTTCCTGTTGTGTCAGTCTTGTCTGTCTTCCCGTATCCCATCATCGCCTGCTCCTGGTGTTCCTCCTGTAACTGTCCACACCTGTTTGGGATCCCTGCCTCCTCACATATTCTCCTCGCTCCCTTTGTCTCTTGTCAGTGCGTCGTTTCTGTTTTGTTGTGAAGACCTCCCATGTTAAGTATCTGCTATCTGGTATCCAGTTCCATGTGTTACCTGCCTCAGGTTTTTTAGTTTTATATACAGTACTTTGTACTTCCTCTTGTAGTTCATTAAAGTTTATTTAGGTTTAGTGTAGAGCACATTGTGCTTCCTCTTACTGTTCATCCATATTTGTACTTCTGAATTTTTGTTAAATAAATCCCTTAGACCACCGAACAGAGTCTCGTTGCGTTTGGGTCCACACCGAGTGTCGTGCCTTAACATCTGCATTTGAATAAATACCTAAAAATATCGATACAGTACTTTTTTAAATATCGATGCAGTTTTATGAAATATCAGGATATATTGCAGACCGGATATTTTCTTAAACCCCTAACAGAGACCCGGTTACAGAGACCTGGACCCATGAGGACCCACAGAGACCTGGTTACAGTGTGTTCTGACCTCATGTGGTTTAATCTACAGACTCTGCTCCAAAAACCATAAATGTCTGAACCTGGATCAGATCCAAGTCAGTCTGGACTCGGATCAGATCCAGCCTCAGAGAAGTATCTGGTCTTTTTTTTTCCAGGATGTGACTGGACATGTGGTCTGGGTTCACCCTTTACACCTGCCCTGTGTCATATGTGACCTACCTGTAGGTGGATCAGGGTCCAGGTCTGGTCCTGTTGGTCTGGTTCTGCTTTAACTACTGAACCAGGATCAATCACAGACTGAACTGAATCACGTGACTGGTGTTTACTGGGTCATGTGACCGTCACAGTCCAGGTAAATCCACCTGTTGGATCCGATCACCTGGTCTTTCATCAAATCCTCCTCCTATACTTGTACAGTAGTGATGGTTTATGCTCAGACTCTGGTGGTTCTGGTTCTGGCTCACCTGGACCAGGTCGGTGGTTTCTACCAGCTCCAGGTCCAGGTCCAGTCCTGGATTCTTCCGTCCACATAGAGTGGACCGGGAGCTCCTCTTCATCCCGACACCTAAAACCGGGTCAGACTTGGTCCCTTCAGGATGTGACGGGTCGGGGTTCTGAAGAACGGTCTGATCCGGATCGTTGTGGGTTCTCCTGTTTGTCTTCAGTGGTTCACAGTGAGGCGGATCACCTGCTGCCCTGCTCAAAGGTCCAAAGGTTCAGGTCTTATCAGACTGGGAGGGTCCGAGTCCTGGTCCTGGTCCCGGTTTATGACTCATATTTTCAACTGTTCAGTGTTTTCTCTAAACTTTAACTTTAGTTCAATAAACCTCAGATTAAAGTCAGAATAAATAGAGTCAATTCAACAGATGCTGAAAATCTGAACAAAACATTCACAATTCAATGAACTCGTCTTTTATTTTCAATTTATTTCCCTTTTACAGATGAAAAACAAACCATATGAACTATGGTGTAAAAACATTTCAAAGAGTCTGATTTGACATGAATGAACAGTCAAATCATCATCATTTTATGGAATTAAAACCAATATGATCTTAAATAAAGAAGCCAAATAGAAAAGACAGAAAACTACGGTGGCCCAGAGGCACAACAGCCCCAAAAATTATCCACTATAAGAAAAAAAAAAAAAAGAGAACAGCCCAAAAAATTATATCCACTGTGAGAAAATAAAGAGAACAATGGATAATTTTTGGGGCTGTTCTTTTTTTTTTCTTATAGTGGATAATTTTTGGGGCTGTTCTCTGTTTTTTTCTTATAGTGGATGATTTTTGGGGCTGTTCTCTTTTTTTTTCTTATAGTGGATGATTTTTGGGGCTGTTCTCTTTTTTTTCTTATAGTGGATGATTTTTGGGGCTGTTCTCTTTTTTTTCTTATAGTGGATAATTTTTTGGGCTGTTCTCTTTTTTTTTCTTATAGTGGATAATTTTTGGGGCTGTTCTCTTTTTTTTCTTATAGTGGATAATTTTGGGGGCTGTTTGTTTTTTTTCTTATAGTGGATGATTTTTGGGGCTGTTCTCTTTTTTTTCTTATAGTGGATGATTTTTGGGGCTGTTCTTTTTTTTCTTATAGTGGATAATTTTTGGGGCTGTTCTTTTTTTTCTTATAGTGGATAATTTTTGGGGCTGTTCTTTTTTTTCTTATAGTGGATGATTTTTGGGGCTGTTCTTTTTTTTTCTTATAGTGGATAATTTTTGGGGCTGTTCTTTTTTTTTCTTATAGTGGATAATTTTTGGGGCTGTTCTCTGTTTTTTTCTTATAGTGGATGATTTTTGGGGCTGTTCTCTTTTTTTTCTTATAGTGGATAATTTTTGGGGCTGTTCTCTTTTTTTTCTTATAGTGGATAATTTTTGGGGCTGTTCTCTTTTTTTTCTTACAGTGGATGATTTTTGGGGCTGTTCTCTTTTTTTTCTTACAGTGGATGATTTTTGGGGCTGTTCTCTTTTTTTTCTTATAGTGGATAATTTTTGGGGCTGTTCTCTTTTTTTTCTTATAGTGGATGATTTTTGGGGCTGTTCTCTTTTTTTTCTTATAGTGGATGATTTTTGGGGCTGTTCTCTTTTTTTTCTTATAGTGGATGATTTTTGGGGCTGTTCTCTTTTTTTTCTTATAGTGGATGATTTTTGGGGCTGTTCTCTTTTTTTTCTTATAGTGGATGATTTTTGGGGCTGTTCTCTTTTTTTTCTTATAGTGGATAATTTTTGGGGCTGTGTCACCTCTGGGCCTCCGCAGAAAACAGCCACGAATACATAAAAGTTTGAATGAAGGATTCATATGTTTTCCTTTTAATGTCTATGAATACATTTGTTATGTCTGCTGTCATTATAACATTTCTATTATAATATTGTGTTTTTTATTGATTCTATTAATTTTATAGATTCATTCTGAAATCAGAATAAATAGTGAGGTTTAATTAGTGTTTAATAGTAGCGGTTGATTTTATTCTGAGATTTAACCCTTTCATGCATGAATTGTGAGAACCTTAGTCAAGATTTTTTTCTTCAGTGTTTTTATTCCTCCTTAGGCATGAAAAAACAATGCCATCGAGTTTTTTTTTTCCTATGGAGTTACAAAAATATCCATGCATTTAATTTTTGAAGTAAAGAAACATGTGTTTAAAACCCAACATCAGAAAGTGAGATGAAAACAATGAAATAAAAACATTTTTAATGCTGCTAATCTGATGTCGTCTCACATTTTATCATATTCTAATGCTAGTAATTACTCACTTCATGGAGATAATATGCAACAAAAAAAAAAAAAAAAACCCTTCTTGTCTAACAAATAACAATTGATTTACACTCAAACATGTTAGTGCAGATCAGGTTTATCCAGAACAGCAAAGTTACAGTAATGGTCTGAATGTCAGTGTATTATTATGGGATGGTGCATAAGTGTTCACTGTGTTGGCTCTGGAACTAAAACAACAAACCCATGAATATACAAGAGAACAGCTGAAGAACTGTCTACTGGAGTGGCCTATGCATGAAAAGGTTAAATAAGAAATAAATGAGTGAATTAAACTAAAGTGAACAAGCAGCGTCCTCTAGTGGACACCAGCAGGAGTTACTTCACTCACTGTTCAACTCTTATTTATTTTATTCATTGTTGTTAATATTTTACAGTTTAGAAACTATGTTTTTATGTTTCTAAAGTTTTATGTCAAATTCATTTAAATGTAATGAGTCCCGTCTGTTGTGGGTATCTGGGATGTCATAATTATTCCCTGTACAGATCCACAATCATCTGGAAGGACTCCAAGCAATGATTTTAAATGTGTCTTTTTGTTTGTTTGTTTGTTTATATGTTTCTATTTTGTATATACATTACCAGTCAAAAGTTCTAGAACACCCCAATTTTTCCAGAATTTCACTGAAAATGATGCAGTTGAATGTCTCAGTGTACTCTGAAATTAAAGCATAGAACAAATAAACAAGTGAAGTTAAAAAAGAAATCATGGAATCAGTTTGTAAACCCAAATGTATTCTAAACTTTGGACTCATCACAGCGTCCACCTTTGGCAGACAGACCAGATGAACACACTGCTGCCATTCTGTCTACAATGGAACTCAAATATTCTTCAGACAGTTCTTCCAGCTCTGTCGCAGTAGTTCCATAAATCTGTCACTTGTCGGTGTCTTTGCTTTCACTCTTCTGTCCAGTTCATCCAGACCAGCTCCATGGGGTTTCAGTCTGGACACTGTGCTGGACACTCCAAGTTTTCAAGTGGACCATCTTACTCTTTTTTCTTCAGGCAGTTCTGCCAGAGCTTGGACTTCTGTTTTGGGTCATCATCTTGCTGTAGGATGAACCCCTGACCCACTAGGCCCATCCCAGAGGGTCCTGCATGGCACAGCTGCAGAATGGAACTGTGGGAGCCGTTTGGGTTCAGGGGCCTTTCACTGTGGACAAGTCACCCACCCTGGATCCAACAAAACAGCCCCAGACCATCACACTTCCTCCTCCATGTTTGACAGATGATGTCACACACTGAGGAACCATCCTGTCACCTACTGGACGGCGTACATGAGTCCTGTGGCATGAACCCAAGAGTTCAAATTTGGATTCTTCAGTCCAGAACCCCTTCTTCCAGTCCTCAGTAGTTCCACTGGTGCTGTTTCGTGGCCCAGACAAGCCTCTGTTTCTGGTTCTGAAGTCTCACCACTGGCTTTAGCTGCAGCTGGACCCATCAGACCTGCACCTATTCACTCTGTTCAGTGTAAACTCATCTGTTCACTCTGTTCAGTGTAAACTCATCTGTTCACTCTGTTCAGTGTAAACTCATCTGTTCACTCTGTTCAGTGTAAACTCATCTGTTCAGTCTGTTCAGTGTAAACTCATCTGTTCAGTCTGTTCAGTGTAAACTCATCTGTTCACTCTGTTCAGTGTAAACTCATCTGTTCACTCTGTTCAGTGTAAACTCTTCCTCTCTTCCTCCTCCTCTCTCCTCTCTCTTCTTTCAGCTGTTGTCCTGTCAGTCTCCTCTCCTCCTCCTCTATGACCTCCTCTCTTCCTCCTCCTCTCTCTTCTCTCTTCTTTCAGCTGTTGTCCTGTCAGTCTCCTCTCCTCCTCCTCTATGACCTCCTCTCTTCCTCCTCCTCTCTTTTCTCTCTTCTTTCAGCTGTTGTCCTGTCAGTCTCCTCTCCTCCTCCTCTATGACCTCCTCTCTTCCTCCTCCTCTCTCTTCTCTCTTCTTTCAGCTGTTGTCCTGTCAGTCTCCTCTCCTCCTCCTCTATGACCTCCTCTCTTCCTCCTCCTCTCTCTTCTCTCTTCTTTCAGCTGTTGTCCTGTCAGTCTCCTCTCCTCCTCCTCTATGACCTCCTCTCTTCCTCCTCCTCTCTCTTCTCTCTTCTTTCAGCTGTTGTCCTGTCAGTCTCCTCTCACTCCAGCTGTTTTCTGTCCTAAACTCTTCTTCTTCTTCTGTTGTGTCTGTTCTTCTTCCAGACCTCTTCTGTCTGCATTTCCAGTCCAGTTTCAGTGCCTTTGGATGCTGAAGGAAACTGGACTTCCTGACACCTGGACTTTCTAGAACATTTCTCTGGAGGACACACCTCCATTTTTCCCTCTTCTGATGCTCTGTCTCTCTTCTCTGGTTCATTCTTTTCCTCTTTTCCATTTTTACAGTACCACACTCCTTTCTTCAGTCCAGTCCTGTTCCAGTCCTGCTCCATGGGTCTGGTACCACAGTGTGTTCCAACCAAGGTTCTAATAGTTTTGGATTTTTCATTCTAGTTTAGTTTTATTTAGTTTTGACTTTTTTTTCTCTAATTCAGTTCGTTTTAATTTGTTTTTAGAGCAGGTTTGCTAGTTTTTATTAGTTTTCATTTTCTTCTAAATGCTTAGTTTTAGTTTAATTCTAGTATTAGTTTTAGTTTCGTCATATCTTTTCTCTTCTTCTCTGTCGTCGTATTCAAATAAATCCCAGACAGGACTCTGCTGCTTTCTCCCAACTTTAGTCTCCATGTTTCCAGGTAGAGTGGGGACCAGAAGACGACTGGAAACCACAAGTGATGGACTGTGAAGTGTCGTATGGTGACAGCAGCTAAAATTGCTCAAGTGAAACAAATCGTTTTCGTATCAATCCGACATTGACAAAGACAAAAACGAAGGGAATTTTATCCATAATTTTTATCTGTTTTAGTTAGTTTTGTAAACACACAATACAGTTTCAGTTAGTTATTTTTTCTTTTAATTATAGTTTTTATTTATTCAACGAAAATGTTTTTTCCATTCTAGTTTTCATCATTTCGTTATTTTTCTTTAACGATAATAACCTTGGTTCCACACTCCTGTTCTGCAGACACAGGGGGTTGAAGGAATTCCCAAACGTTGGGACACCTGGAGGAATTGAACCACCAACTTTCCAGGCTTGATCAACCTCCATTGCTGCAGAACTGCTTTCAGTTGTTAACCCATTTCTTGTTCGCCTTTTTGTATAATTCTGAAATGTACATTATTTTTCAGTTTTGTTTAACCTTAGCCTTTTTTTTTTTTTTTTTTTTTATTTACCTCTGGCAGTTCACCGCTTACCTTTGTACCATTTCAAGCTGTTCATTGGACTGGAACTGCTGGAATTTCGATACAAAACTGGAAAAATTGGGGTGTTCTAAAACTTTTGACCAGTAGTGTACATATATCAATTCAACAAAAATCTGCTAAATGATGTTTTTTTTCCTTAGGGGTAATGTGTTTCTGGTCACCAAGTCTGGTTCATCTTTAGAAATGGTGGAGTGGATAGAAGTTTAATTATCTTTTAATATGTACTTTAATGTCATTGTGTAAAAGTTAAAATAAGAATTAGTTCCCAAACTTTAGAAACGGGCTGTTGTTCCACATCCAGATTTATTTCTAATGAGTAAAATAGTAAGACTCTACTAAATGGACTTTTTTTTTGTTTGGATGCTTTAAATATGTTTTATTTCCATTTGAAGGAACAACAAATGTCTGTACAGAGTTCAAACATTTTACAATAGTCTGACTGTATCCACATTAAAAAAATACAGCATATAAAACATTTCAATAGCATTTACTTTTTAAACATCTTACATATGTTATATTTACACTGTGTTAAATAGGCCATTTGCAAAATTATGATTAAAAAATGAACTACTATTACCAGAATGGAGAAGCATTTGAACACAAAATATTAAGGTTTGTGTTCACTGATACACTGCTGAAACTCAGAACTGTCAAAATAACTATTATCTAATCATCTTTACATCCAGTGTCTGTCTGTTAATTTTAACTTATGTAGCTGAGTTTTAGCCAGAACATAACAGTAAAACAACAGCAGAAGCAAAAACAGACATCAACTTCACTGAAAGGTTTTAATGTTGGCAGTCTGTGGCCAAAAAAGGTCCAAACATCAGACATGTTGGTGTTATAAAGGTGTCATGGAATGGCGCATACCTGCTCTGAACCACAAAGAGATAATGGGGGGGGGGTCCTTAAGATCATGTGGATAAACCGCTGTTGCCTTTTCTACTACAACTAAGTTCCAGCTCAAGCTCAAAGCTGGTGGCTGATCTCAGACCAGTTCTCAGTGTTTGAAGATGCTGTGGAAAAACTACATCCATTTTGCAGTTGTTGATCCAACACACACCTACATGAAGGGAGGACCACCAAAGGCAACGATACCAACTGTGACCACGTTAAGGAAATGTCCACAAACCAGTCTGACTGATGCAAACAAAACCCTGAGATTAAAGAAATGCTCTGAAATCAGAGCAGCAGGATAATTACATAGCATTTATGATTAGCTACCATGAACTACATTATATTTGTCAAACATAACAGAGTTTGTAACATTAATATTCCACACTGAAGGGAGAAATTACAATAGAATTCCTTTGTTTGTCATTGTATACTGTAGCACCATGATGGTTGGAGGCATGTATAATGGCAGTGTGTGTGTGGACCATCACTGCTGTCCTGACACACATACTATAGAGGGTCTGCATGTGACGTCACCGCTAGCAGAAGTCACTGTGGTTCCACCCACTGAGTGGCAGAAAGTAGGAGAAAGAGGGACAGTGTTGGCTTCAATCCTGTCTGAACTGAAGAACAATACTGAATCAAAAATGGGGCAGAGCTGTTGTGAGACTGATTGTATTTTCAGGTTCTTAAAGTAGTGGGAGCTATCGTTTTACAGACAACGAAAGACAAAGAAAAGAGAAGGAGATGGATCCACAAATCCAGGAAACCAAACCTAGATCTGTGGATCCTGTCTGATCCATGATCAGATCTTTCCTGGTTTTTGTCTCATTTTGTGATTGTGAACCTTGTGCTCCTACATGATTAGTAAACTAACTGAAACTGAGGACAACCTAGTTTTACAAATACGGAGGAACTGGAGAATAAAGCTACGACGGAGTATTAGGACCACAGAAGAAAAGAAAAACACTGGTCACTACGAGTATAAAGTCAGAAAATATTGATATAAAACCCATAATTTAATGAGAATAAAGTCAAATACAAAAAGAATCACAATGTTATGAGAATAAAGTCAGTTATAAAAAAAACAACAACTCATAATTTAACAAAAATGTCTTTCATTTATGAGATTAAAGTCGTCATATTTCGATAATAAAACCATAATATTACAAGAATAATGTCACAATTTAAAAACAACTGGGAAAAATCTGCTCATTTCCCAGAATGCAGTGGTCCCTGCTGGTCCACAGCAGTAGTATCTGTGTTGGATAAAGGACTGGATCTGAACTAGACTCAGTAAATCTGCTCAGTCCCAGTAGATCCTGCATATATTCACTGGGGTCAGTCCACGGTCTACTGGAAATGACCTTTGGATCAGCTGGTTCTGGGCCCTAGTTTTGGAGCCTTTGGATCAGCTGGTTCTGGGCCCTAGTTTTGGAGCCTTTGGATCAGATGGTTCTGGGCCCTAGTTTTGGAGCCTTTGGATCAGCTGGTTCTGGTCCTAGTTTTGGACCCTGGTTGTCAGTCCTGATGAAACCATGTATATTAGTTTCAGGTCCAAATAGCGCTGACCCCCTCCCCCCTGGATCAGGTCTGGATCCTCCATTTGTGTCCACATGTCAGTGTTCATGGACCACTTGTTCTTTGGTAGCTCGTACAGATCCATGTCCAGTCCAACTGTCCTTCATTTCATTTCAGATTTCCCATGTTCCTTTGCTCTGGCTGTGTTTACTGCTATACTCTGTCATGTTGAGCAGGTTGGTTTAAGACACTCAGTCTGACTGAGAGGGGCGTGGCCTGGGGGGGGGTGGAGAGTGACGTATGTGCAGACCCTCTATTATATTTGAGTTATGTTTAGCTATGTTTGCTTGAGTAGCTTTTGCCATGCAACACCTCGCTAGCTAGTAGCACTGCATGACATTAGCAACATGTGCAATGCACAGTAACACTGGTCATGTGATATAATTGCATGGACCATGTATCTGTGTGAACAGGCATACGTGTGAATGCACGGCATTTGAAAATAACATTACTTTTCCTATATCTATGTCACAATAACAATGACATTTCAATTCCTTTAGTAAGCACTGGGAACAGGCCAAGTAGCCTGGTAACAATAGCTAATCTTAGCTCTACCTTTCCCCTCTACCATCATAAACGTGTACGGTGATTTAATGATGTGGCTCTGTTCTTAGGAACTCTAGGTACGCTAGGTACATGTTGGTGGATGAGGGCTTCACCAGACCAAGTGCAGGTCAAATTAACAATTGTCAGTCATCCATTGATTGTCCACATTAATCCATTATTACACAGTCCAGAGGAGGTTTCATTTGCTTATATTGTTAAAGCAGGAATCCTTAAATATGTAGTTAAAATAACATAAGACCAACAAAAGCAACACATTTTCACATTGAAGAAACAAAAGTTCAGTTTCTGTGACTTGAAAATCATTCAAAAAGAGTCATTTTTTTACTTTAATAAATAGATCAGTAAATTAGGGGACGGCCAGGAGGTAGAGCGGGTTGTCCAATAACCAAAGGGTTGGCAGTTCGAATCCCACTCTGTCCTTGTCATGTGCCGTTCTGTCCTTGGGCAAGACCCGTCACCCACCTTGCTTCCAGTGCCACTCACACTGGTGTATGAATGCGTATGAATGTTCGGTGGTGGTGGGAGGGGCCGTTGGGCGTGAACTGGCGGCCTTGCTTCCGTCAGTCTGCCCCAGGGCAGCTGTGACTACAAACATACTTTACCACCACCAGAGTGTGAATGTGTGAGTGAATGAATAATGGATCACTAATGTAAAGCGCTTTGGGTGCCTTGAAAAGCACTATAGAAATCTAATCCATTATTTGTTCATTATTTATTGAATTAACTCATTTTAGCTTTTACTGAATGTATGTGCACAAACAGATGAATGTACCAGACACTCTAATCATTGCACTTCTGTCCTAAATGTGCTCCATATTTGGGGTGGAACACATTAAAACTGTAACCTTTGTCAGTTCTGAGGTATATAATCCTATTTATTGAATAGTGTAAATTTTGAAATGCAGATTTGACATCAGATAACCTGACTCAGTTCAACTGTTGATACAAATGCCTTTGATTTCCCAACAGTGACACATAGTTGGAATGTTATGAAGCCACCTGTGATTTCAGCCCCCCCGAGCGCACACATATACACACACACACACACACAAAATATGGATTTACAAAACACATGCTGACCACACAACCTCACACGCTGGAATTAAACAGTCACTCCAAATGGTTCGACAAACCGTGGTTTGTGTTGGACCCAGACAGAAAAATGTTCATTTTGTCAAATATGGTGTGGACACCGTTCAGTAAAGTGACCAAAGGCAGAGTCATGGACAGTAGATCCTGGGTAAACATCAAATACAGGAGGACGTCGGAGGAATCGACACCACTGTGTTCAAACTCATGAAGGTGGACGTGGTGGTGGTTCAACGTCACATTTAGACGGCGTTCACCTTTAGACTCAGGTCTGTTCACTGTTCAGGTCAGGACACTTTGATGAGGCCACGTCAATGATTTCACTAGTGGTTGGACTTCCATTTGTTGTCTTCATATAAGAGGGCCTGAGGACAGAGAGGAGACACAAGACATACAAGAGACACGAAAGGAGAGAGGAGACACGAAAGGAGAGAGGAGACACAAGAGACACGAAAGGAGAGAGGAGACACAAGAGACACGAAAGGAGAGAGGAGACACATGAGACACGAAAGGAGAGAGGAGACACAAGAGACACGAAAGGAGAGAGGAGACACAAGAGACACGAAAGGAGAGAGGAGACACATGAGACATGAAAGGAAACACCAACACCAATGTGACCACAGTGTGTTTGAAACAGTGACATGATGAAGGGGAACTCAAACCACTGTCCTCCATTAACCCTCATATGTCTATGAACATGTGCACATCTGCTGCTCCTTCTCTCTGCTCCTCCTCTTCTCTAACCATCTCTCTGCTCCTCCTCCTCTTCTCTCACCTCCACTCTGCTCCTCCTCTTCTCTAACCTTCTCTCTGCTCCTCCTCCTTTCTGCTCCTCCTCTTCTCTAACCATCTCTGCTCCTCCTCTTCTCTAACCTCCTCTCTGCTCCTCCTCCTTTCTGCTCCTCCTCTTCTCTAACCTCCTCTCTGCTCCTCCTCCTTTCTGCTCCTCAGCTTCTCTAACCATCTCTGCTCCTCCTCCTCTCTAACCTTATCTCTCCTCCTCTTCTCCTCTATTCACACCCCAGTAAATCCATGTTACTGACTCTCCTTTTTCCCTGGAGACTCTGTGCTTTATGTCCTCTCAGGTTTTCCCTGGATCATCTCTGGACCTCCTGCTGTGTTCCTTCTTCTCTCCTGCCTTCATCGTCATCACTCACTAATCCATATAGTTGTGATACTGTTTATTATATAGTTGCATAGATGGTTGTGGTTTCTATTATTTGTGCTAACAGTTGCAGTAGTAGTATATCCACTGTTAATACTTGTACTTGTGGTAGTAGTATATCCACTGTTAATACTTGTACTTGTAGTAGTAGTATATCCACTGTTAATACTTGTACTTGTAGTAGTAGTATATCCACTGTTAATACTTGTACTTGTAGTAGTAGTATATCCACTGTTAATACTTGTACTTGTGGTAGTAGTATATCCACTGTTAATACTTGTATTTGTAGTAGTAGTATATCAACTGTTAATACTTGTACTTGTAGTAGTAGTATATCCACTGTTAATACTTGTACTTGTAGCAGTAGTAGTAACAGTTATGGACATGTGTTCTGGTTATTAGTAATTATTCTAGCACCAGCTGTTCTACTTTACCAGTTCTAGTTCAGTCTGCTGTTCATCCATGGGTCTCCCCCTATTTCCCCCTTCCCCTCTCTCTCTCTCTCTCTCTCCCTCTCCCTCTCTCTCTTTCACCCCAGCTGGTCCTGTCAGACGTCCATCCTCCAGGAGTCTGGGTCTGCTCCAGGTCTCTGCTGTTAAAGGTAGTTTTTCCTTCCACAAGTGTTTGCTCCTGGAGGATTCTGTTGGTTTTTGTAAACTGGCTCGAGAGTCTGGGTTCGAGCAGCTCTATGTGTAAAGTGTCATGAGACAACTTTTGTTATGATTTGGCATTATATAAATAAAATTTGATTGACTGATTGACTGACATGTTTGTCCATTTGGGAAAATTCTTCCTCCTTATCATCATTTGGTCTGTTAGTGCTTAAGGCACATTCTTTGTATCAAAGTCTTTCTCTTGACAAAGTTCAGAATTCTACTTTTAATTCATCTGATAGATCATCACAACGCTGTGAAAAAAAAATACATAAATTTAGGATATTCATCATTGACCTAAACTGAATTTGGGCAAAAAAAAAAAAAAACAACAAAAATCCCCCCCTGAAAAAATGGGGCTAAAACTAAGATGATACTGATTACTCATCTCAGGAGATTCAAGCACTCCAATGAAAACATTTATTAAAACACATGAAACATAACCACTTCAATGGCTTTAGACTTAGGTCTGGTGAAGTTTGGATGCTGAGGTGTGGTGTAGTCATGTGACCCATGTCATTAAATCAATCAAGTAAAATATTATTTATATAGCACCAAGTCATGACAAAAGTTATCTCATGACACTTTACACATAGAGCTGGTCAAAACCACACTCTCAAGAAAGAGAAACCAACAGAATCCTCCAGGAGTAAACACTTGTGACTGGTGACAGTGGAAGGAAAAAGTACCTTTAACAGCAGAAACCTGGAGCAGACCCAGACTGAGGAGGATGGACGACTGACAGGACCAGTTAGGGTTAGAGATAGAGGGTAAAGGAAGAGAAAAAAAAGAGAGAGAGAGACAGAGAGAATGGGGGAGAGGGGGAGAAGTAGGGGGAGACACACAGATGCACAACAAACTGAACTGGAACTGTTAAAAAGTTGACCAGCTGGTGTTAGTATAATTACCAATAACCAGAGCAAATGTCCAGAACTGTTAATATTACTACTACAAATACAAGTAGTAACAGTGGATCTACTACTACTGCAACTGTTAGCACATGGGTCAGGCAACCCATGCGTGGTGCACTCACCTTTGTCTCAAGGATTCGGGTTGTGGTCGGACTCAGCTCGTCCAGAGTCTCAATTGGACGTCCGTTCAGAGTCTCAGGCAGAAGGAGGCCGACACAGCCTGCAGACAGGCCGGTCAGACAGAAGATGGTGAACGGCATGGAGGAGTGGACGGCCCGCTGTACAACACACACACACACACACACACACACACACACACACACACACAGACCAACATGGAGAATCATCTTAGACCACAGGTGTCAAACATGCGGCCCGGGGGCCAAATCCAGCCCACAGGATGAATTTGTGAAATGCAAAAATTACACTAAAGATATTAACAGTGGTGTCAAAATCATTTTAATTCAGGTTCCACATACAAACACATACAGCCTAATTAGATTTCAAGTGGGTAAGACCAGAACAATATTATCATTTTAACCTATAAATAATGACAACCCCAAATTCTTTCTCTGTTTTTTTGGTGTAAAAAAGTAAAATTACATAAAAATGTTTACATTACCAAACTATACTTGTACAAAAAACACGAATAACCCAAACAAATATGAACAAACAGAAATGTCTCAAGAAAAGTAAATGCAATTGTACCAATATTTTGCCTGTTACTAAATGTTTTGTGTGATTGTGATGCACATGTGTAAATGATAAACCGAGGCAGAATATTGTTAAAATTGCACTTGTTTTTCTTAAGACAATTCAAGTTGTTCATGTTATTCAGATTTTTAAGGAAACTTTGCAGATCTAAACCTGATTATAATATAATTTTACTTTTTTCATCGTTGTTATTTTACTGGTCCGGCCCACTTGAGATCAAATTGGGCTGAATATGGCCCCTGATGAGTTTGACAGCCCTGTCTTAGACAATCGGTGTCTGCATTCATATCACTAATACAACATCCAAACACACAGAGCAGTAAAACCACATGCCTCTGATGTGACCAGTGTAGAAATGACCTTTGGTCCAATAATTACAGATTATTAACGTAAATATACTTATTTTACAGAAATATTTGAACATGATTTCAGTGTCTCTAGTAGCTGGGTTTGGGTTTAGGTCTTGGAGAGGGGGGACCCGGGTTTGCGTATCTGAGGGTGTGAGTGTAGGGGGGGATTCAGAGAACATAAAACTCCAATCTACATTCTCACAGGCCTTTACAGTATATCTAAATCAGTCTAATTTAACTAGACAAATCCAAACTGTTCAAGGAGTTTCTTCAAAACGCTGCTGCATTTGTCGTTTTCTATTATCCGTACATTTTTCTGCTGTGTGGGGCAGAAATACCACAAAGGTCCACTAGGGGTCACCACAGGAATGGGCTTAATTTTGCTCTATTCCATGCGTTTATGGTCATGCCTTAGAGAATAACAGCCTTAAATACCTTTAAATACACCGATTGTGCTCCTTTAATACATTTATTATTTGAACTTGTATAAATAAGTGAGTGAAATGCTGTTTATGAGCTACAGTCCTCAGGTGTCCAGTTAAACAGACAGTTACAGAAGATTGGAGATTCCTGAACCATCTATTTGGAGGCAGTGGTTTGTGATTTGACCGTTGTCATGTCAATGAATTGAGTCGCCTCCTCTTCACTCTATACACACGACTGCACTCCGACCCATCTCTCAAACACCATCACAAAGTTTGCGGATGACACCACCGTGGTCAGGCTCATCTCAGGGGAGGATGAGTCTGACTGCAGAGATGAGGTCAACAGACTGACAGGGTGTTCAGTGAACAACAGGGCTGTGTATTGGCAAGAATATGGCGATACGATACAAATTACAATACTAGGATCATGATACGATATATCATGATATTGTTAAAAAGGCAATTTTTTGTTTGTTTCTTTTTTTAAAATGATTATTTCCTTGAAGAATTGAATTACACCAGAAACATGCACAAATACTAAACACATTTTTATTTGACCACAACAGGATCTAATGCTATATCACAAAATTTTCCTGTGTTAAAACTTAAATTATGTTTTACAGATATTACAGTTTAAGATCCTGTTCAAATGTTCATATTCTATTAGTTCAGAACTAACATCAGAACAGTATTTTTGTGCAATCCCAACAAAGGAACTAACAATATTTAATAAAAGAGTCTTAAATAAAAATAAATAACAAATAAACAAAAAAGCAAAACAAAAAAAGCAAAAATGAACTTCCACAATATCTGCATTTGAAGAAATACCTAAAAATAGGACCAATGGCCCTGTAGCTTACCGGCCAAATTAAAAGCTTTGGGAAATGTATCCAGATGCCATTTATTATCACCCAGTTATGTGTATTTATTTTATTACAGAAATAGCCCATGTTTTGGCCATATTCCAATAAAGATCGTAAAAAAATTCAAATTCCAACTTGATATCATTGATACTGATTTATTAGATCAATCCACTTCACTTATAATGGGAAAATTTTTCAAAGTTGCACCAAATCCAGAATCAGATCTGGATCCAAATAATTTCACTAACTTTTGTTGACATCATCATAAAGAAGCTGTATACCAAGTTTGAAGTCAATTGGAATTGTAGTTTCGGAGAAGAAGACGATTGAAATTTTTGTAACGGACGACAGACGACGACAGACGACGACAGACGATGCCGATGGACGCCGCATGACGACAATAGCTTACGGCCTGTTGGCCGGTAAGCTAAAAATATCGATTCAGTACTTTTTAATATTGATACAGTACTGTGAAATGAAATATTGCGATATATTGCAGAACTGATATTTTCTTACAGCCCTACTCAGCAGAGCCACCAAGATTATCACAGACTCCTCTCAGCCCAGTAACCACATGTTTGAAGTGTTGCCCTCAGGCCGGTACTACAGGTCACATAAACCCAGACAAACAGACTGAGGGAGAGCTTCTTCCCAAAGCTATCACCACAATAAACAACCAAACAAAACATCAATAGAACACCTGCATGGACACTGGTGTCCACTGCAAAAACCTCACCATACCCTAGAACATGTGCAGTATCTGTCTAATGTTTACAGCCTTCTATATTATTTATCCTTTCACTATTTTTGTCCTACAGTATTTAAATTCCCATGTCATTTGCAGTTTTCCAATTCCATTTGCACTACTGTCAAACTATTTGCACTACTAAATTCTATATATCTTTTTTACAAACATTCCTAGTTACACCTCTATCTTTTATTTTCCCTAATGTAAATAAGTGTGCCTTCTACTGTCTTTTGTTATGCCTTGTAAGTTCCTGCACTAAGTTGGAGAGCTCTACCTCAATTTCGTTGTACTTGTACAATAACAATAGAGAGATTCTGATTCTGATGAGTGATTAGTAAGAGAAAGTACGAGCCATATTCTCTGCATAATTAGTGGATGGAGGAACGGGACTGTTTCTGAAGTACCGTACTTTCCAGGCTATAAGCCGCACCCACCAAATTTTAAAAGAAAAAAATATTTGTACATATATAGGCTACACCTGACTATAAGCCGCAGGTGTCCACGTTGTGACATGAGATATTTACACAGAAAGATGGTAAACAGAAAGATTATTTAAATATTTATTTCTATCCCTTAACTGCTTTTTTCCAAACAGTGCCTGTAACACGGCAGTAAAACAGCATTAACACGGCTGGGTCAAAAACCCAGAACAGTCATTGATCTCTGTCTTCATCTTCCTTCTGCTCATTAAACCACTGCAGTCGTCTTCTTCAGTGTCAGAGTTGAACAGCCTCAGAAAGGCTCCATCACACACCTTCTACACCTTTTTTTCAAAAAAGTTTCACACGTCATGGCATCTGACTTGTTACAGATTGTAAACATGTCTCTAAGCTCAGGAGTCTTCCCACAGACCCTGAAAACAGCTGTTATTAAGCCGCTCCTACAAAAGAACAATCTAGAAAAGACCTCAATGAACAACTACAGGCCCATATCAAATCTTCCTTTTTTAGGTAAAATCATTGGAAAGGCTGTGTCCCAACAGCTAAATTACTTCTTAACAGTCAACAGCTGCTTTAATGTCTTTCAGTCAGGTTTTAGACCACATCACAGCACTGACACAGCTCTGCTCAAAGTATTTAATGACATTCGCTTAAACACAGATCATGGCAGATCTTCAGTTTTAGTGTTACTGGACCTCAGTGCTGCATTCGACACAGTCGACCATGACATATTACTTGATCGACTGGAAAATTGGGTGGGACCATCTGGCACAGTTCTTGACTGGTTTGCATCCTACTTAAAGGGCAGGGATTATTTTGTGTCAATAGGTAACTTTAAATCTGAGCAGACCAAAATTACATGTGGAGTCCCCCAAGGCTCCATCCTGGGGCCCCTTCTGTTCAACATCTACATGCTTCCACTTGCTCAGATCATAGAAAAAAACAAAATAGATTACCATAACTATGCAGATGACACACAGCTCTACATTTCAATGTCCCCAGGTGACCATAGCCCCATACAAGCACTGGGTAAACGCATGGAGCAAATATCTGAATGGATGGGCCATAATTTTCTTCAGTTAAACAGAGAAAAAACTGAGGTAGTCATTGTTGGACCCAAGGAGGAGCGTCTTAAAATCAGCATGCAGCTCCAGTCACTTCAGTTAAAAACCTCAGACCAGGCCAGGAATTTGGGTGTTGTCATGGATTCAGACCTGAATTTTAAAAACCACATACAAACAATTACAAAGTCAGCTTACTATCACCTCAAGAACATTTCTAGGATTAAAGGACTGATGTCGCAGCAGGACCTGGAAAAACTTGTCCATGTATTTATCTTTAGTCGAGTTGACTACTGTAACAGTATCTTCTCTGGTCTGCCTAAAAAGTCTATCCGACGACTGCAGCTGATCCAGAATGCTGCTGCTCCAGTCCTCACTAAGACCAAGAGAGTGGACCACATCAGTCCAGTTCTGAGGTCTCTACACTGGCTCCCTGTCTCTCAGAGAAAAGACTTTAAAATTATCTTGCTAGCATATAAAGCACTGAATGGTTTAGGCCCAAAATACATCAGAGACCTTCTAGTCCAGTATGAACCATCCAGACCGCTCAGGTCATCTGGTGCAGGTCTGCTCTGTGCTCCCAAAGTCAGAACTAAACATGGAGAATCAGTGTTCAGTTTCTATGCTCCATATACAGTACAGGCCAAAAGTTTGGACACACCTTCTCATTCTTTGCATTTTCTTTATTTTCATGACTATTTACATTGTAGATTCTCACTGAAGGCATCAAAACTATGAATGAACACATGTGGAATTATGTACTTAACAAAAAAGTGTGAAATAACTGAAAACATCTCTTATATTCTAGTTTCTTCAAAGTAGCCACCCTTAGCTCTGATGACTGTTTTGCACACTCTTGGCATTCTCTTGATGAGCTTCAAGAGATAGTCACCTGAAATGGTTTCCTAACAGTCTTGAAGAAGTTCCCACAGATGCTTAGCACTTGTTGGTCCTTTTGCCTTCACTCTGCGGTCCAGCTCACCCCAAACCATCTCGATCGGGTTCAGGTCCGGTGACTGTGGAGGCCAGGTCATCTGGCGCAGCACTCCATCACTCTCCTTCTTGGTCAAATATCCCTCACACAGCCTGGAGGTGTGTTTGGGGTCATTGTCCTGTTGAAACATAAATGATGGTCCAACTAAACGCAAACCGGATGGAATGGCATGTCACTTCAGGATGCTGTGGTAGCCATGCTGATTCAGGTTGCCTTCAATCTTGAATAAATCCCCAACAGCGTCACCAGCAAAGCACCCCCACACCATCACACCTCCCCCTCCATGCTTCATGGTGGGAACCAGGCATGTAGCATCCATCCGTTCACCTTTTCTGCATCGCAAAAAGACATGGCGGTTGGATCCAAAGATCTGAAATTTGGACTCATCAGACCAAAGCACAGATTTCCACTGGTCTAATGTCCATTCCTTGGGTTTCTTGGCCCAAATAAATCTCTTCTGTTTGTTGCCTCTCCTGAGCAGTGGTTTCCTAGCAGCTGTTTGACCATGAAGGCCTGATTCACGCAGTCTCCTCTTAACAGTTGTTGTAGAGATGTGTCTGCTGCTAGAGCTCTGTGTGGTATTCATCTGGTCTTTAATCTGAGCTGCTGTTAATTTGCGATTTCTGAGGCTGGTGACTCAGATGAACTTATCTGCAGCATCTGACTCTTGGTCTTCCTTTCCTGGGGCGGTCCTCATGTGAGCCAGTTTCGTTGGAGCGCTTGATGGTTTTTGCGACTGCACTTGGGGACACATTCAAAGTTTTTGAAATTTTCTAGACTGACTGACCTTCATTTCTTAAAGTAATGATGGCCACTCGTTTGTCTTTACTTAGCTGATTGGTTCTCGCCATAATATGCATTCTAACAGTTGTCCAATAGGGCTGTCAGCTGTGCATCAACCTGACTTCAGCACAACACAACTGATGGTCCCAACCCCATCAATAAGGCAAGAAATTCCACTAAGTAACCCTGACAAGGCACAGCTATGAAGTGGAAACCATTTCAGGTGACTACCTCTGGAAGCTCATCAAGAGAATGCCAAGGGTGTGCAAGGCAGTCATCAGAGCTAAGGGTGGCTACTTTGAAGAAACTAGAATATAAGAGATGTTTTCAGTTATTTCACACTTTTTTGTTAAGTACATAATTCCACGTGTTCATTCATAGTTTTGATGCCTTCAGTGAGAATCTACAATGTAAATAGTCATGAAAATAAAGAAAATGCAAAGAATGAGAAGGTGTGTCCAAAGTTTTGGCCTGTACTGTATCTGGAACAAACTACCAGAAAATATCAGGTCTGCTGAGAGTCTGAGTTCTTTTAAGTCAAGGTTAAAGACTCACCTGTTCACTGCTGCCTTTGACTAAAAGGCTTTTGACTTTTTAAATTTTATATTCTCTTTAGAAACTCTGCACTGCAACTCTTACTTTAATGTGTGTGTGTTTTTATTTTTTTTGGGATTTTATGTGTTGTTTTCTTACTTGCTGTTTTTAATCACCTTTTACATGTTTCTTTTATGTTTTAAATGTGTTTCTTTTTCTTTCAATGTCCTGTGTGAAGCACCTTGAATTGCCTTGTTACTGAAATGTGCTATACAAACAAACTTGCCTTGCCTTCTACGTCTCTCTTCCTTTGTCACTTCCGTGCTGCAGCTCTATTTCCTTCTTTACAGACACATCGATTGGTTTTAACTTCAAAGCTGCATCATATGCATTTCTTTGTGTTTTCCATGATGAGGGTTTGTGTATGACACGCAAAATGATTGTTAAAAGTTCAACTTAAAACTTCTCCTCTTCATCACCTCTTCCACCTGTCTGTCTCGCTTTTGCACTTCCTGCTAGAGCGCCCCCTGGAGGCTGTTAGCCTATAAAAATCTATACTCGAGCCGCATCATTGTATAGGCCGCAGGGTTCAAAACGTGAGAAAAAAGTAGCGGCTTATAGTCCGGAAAGTACGGTACTGTTTTGAAACCTGTAGTCTGCGATCTGCCCATAGTCACTGTGGCTTTTTGGAGCTAGAAGTGACCAAAGTTGGTCAAAAACAGCAGAACTACCAGAGTGTGAAGGATCAGAACCATCTGAAACAGGCTGAGTTAATGATAAACCAGAGATTATTGAGTGGAAAACTGAAAAAACCCCTTACCAAATAACAACACAGTCATAGCATTTACTCTAGCGACCTCTAGGTGTCACTGTCTCCACCTTTTCCATTCCCATAGGCTTAGCTGAGGTAGAAAGGTTTATTTTAACTCTGTTGAAGGATTTCTGTCATACTGATCCTACAATCTGTTCCCATGTGTGTTGAGATAAAGTCACCCCTCATGGACAAATGTGAAAGTCAATTAAAAAGAACACAGTCCTGTTAGGAAAAAGAAGACAGAGGACAGTCTGTCAAACTAAACAGATGAATTCAAAGTAAGTACACCTTAATAGGTTCACTAGAAAAGAACGAGGCACGATTCAGGCTCAAAGGAACAGGATTAAAGCTGAAAAGGCCATTAAAGAGGGAACACGTGAAACAAACACCGACTAAAGCTCAACATATGGAGCCTGAAGCCTCATTCTTCACACTGTAAACTGTTGTTGGCCTGAAAAACCCAGCAACCAGTTGTTTAATTAAAGTAAATGTCCATAGTGTTAAACCATTTCCAAGACTAGAGGTCTTCTTCTTAGTTCTAAAGACAATTAGACCTGTTTTTGGTGGAAACACGCCTGTCTTCTAACTGCTTTCTTCTGGAAATCTACCCTGTTTAGTTTCTTCCTGAATATTTTAGTTTGTTTTTAATTTTTTAACAGCCCCATGTGGCTTCATCGTAGACATTAATGCTCTGTCCACACTCATTTGCACACCGTACTATGTTCTCTGTCTTTGGGCCTCTGATCCACACATAAGAAATGTTCTGGGTCAATACAACGAAGAGTTTTGGAAGCGCCTTCCCAAGTGAAGGCTTTTAAAAGCTCCAGCTAGGTTTTGTCCATCTGCAAAACAACATTACAAAACAATGGCATTGCACCCCAGTTTGTGCACACCTGTTGTTTTGTGTATTTAACCTTCACTTAAAACAGTGAACACAGGTAATATGGGTGTAGAAGTCCGAACAGGACCTGCAGCACCAACACATTTAGAGATGGACACACATATAGGGGTGTGCATTGGCAAGAATCTGGCAATACGATACAAATCACAGTGATACATTATGATACATCAGGATACTGTTAACAAGGTGATATTTTTTTTGTTCCTCCTGTTTCTTTTTTACTTCCTGTAAAAATTCAAAATACACCAGAAATATGCACAAATACTAAACAAATTGTTATTTGATCAGAACAGGATCTAATGTTATATGACAAAACTTTCCTCTGTAAAAACTTAAATTATGTTTCAGAGACATTACAGTTTAAGATCCTGCTCAAATGTTCGTATTCTATTAGTTGTGAATAGAATGCATAGTGGACAGTTCCTGAATCATCCAATAATCAAAACATTATTTTTGTGCCATTCCAACAAAGGAACTAACATCTGTCGCTCAGTAAAACGTGCTTTTAAGATGCTTGAAATAAGCATTACTCAACAAAACAGTGTTAAATAATAATAAAGTATCAACAAAAAAGAAAAATAAAAAACAAAACTGAACCCTCGCCATATCTGCATTTGAATAAATACCTAAAAATATCAATACAGTAGCTTTTAATATCGATACAGAATCGTGAAATGAAATATAGCAGGACCAATATTTTCTTACCCCCCCTACACATGTACTGGTGTTATAGTGATACCTACATAACCCAAAGAATACCAGCCAAAGACCTGAACCAACACTTTAACCTCCTAAGACACAGCTATGGGTTTTCTGTCCATATTTGTGGACAAGAGTTTCACAACTTTATACAAAAAAAAAAAACAAAACAAGAAAATAAAACTGTCCACCACAAAGGACATTCCATAAAAATTTTAAAAACTGCAACTGAAAAAACTGTTGCATCATGATGTTTCCAATATAGGCACTTATTTAATAAAAAACCAAAAAAAGCTGGTACTTTGCTGACATTTCCTGGGTCTTGGGAGGTTAAAGTTCACCTTCACTATATTTATAACAGACTTTGCTGATGGATCTAATATTACCTGAAGGTCCACAGGTTAAAGTCTAACACAGAGGATGTTTTATCTGAGCCTTTGTTTTGGTTTAATGTTGTTTTTGTGTTCATTGTGTGGATAGAGGTAAGAGATATTTCATTAAATGGTACCTGTTTAAAAAAAACAGGGACAGCTGCTGTTAATGGCTGACTGATGGACTTCACAGGCTGAGTGAACTGTCCAGGATGGAAGAATCTATCACTGGAAACCGGGTGGAGGTGTGGACGAAGGCACTTAGCGCCAGGTAATGGCCTGTGTTACCACATTAACCCTGCGTTAGTCCCCTGGGGTGTTTTGTCACCCTAATTTTGCTTAAGTCAGTGTTTTTCAACCTTGGGGTCGGGACCCCACGTGGGGTCGCCTGGAATTCAAATGGGGTCACCTGAAATTTCTAGCAATCAATAAAAAAATAAAAATAAAAATGTACTAATAAAAATATGGTGAGTTAAGAGAGACAATCACAATCATAAACTGAAACTGAAGCACTGTGGTTCTGTTTATCTTTCAAATGTTCATTGTGATCAGTTTCAGATGCTGCAGCTCTTTCATAATTCATAGTTTGAGTTCTTGTTTGTTCAGTATTAATTGTCAGCCTTGTAAATCGAAGCTGGACTGACTGTACATATCCTGACCAAGGAAACAAATTCTCACTTTGTGCATTACACATTATACAGTCTAAATGTCGTCTAAAAATTAATGTTTATTTGCAACATAGTATAGCAAACTATTACATGATCAAAAACAAATTAATTTTAGCAAAAAAAATGTCTCCATTTTGGATGTCTGGGGTCGCCAGAAATTAGTGATGTTAAATTGGGGTCACAAGCCAAAAAAGGTTGGGAACCACTGGCTTAAGTGCTCATAATTTCTAGTTAGCAACTTATTTCTTTTTCTCCCTCCTAGTACTCTTCTAACTCAACAAGAGTGGATCACATGTAGGGTGGCGCAGTTGTGGCTCAATTGTCCTTGGATGTAGATGTTGCTTTGGCCTTCTGGGGTGTTCAGTCACCCCACCAGACTAACACAGGTATTTTTTATGATTTATATATAATTACATACAATTCATATGTAGATATAATTACATATTATGTATCGGTAGCCTACTCTGTAATAGAAATATGGAATAAAATGCTACTTGTGGGTAGTTGGTTGAAGCACACTATTATTATTGTTATTATTATTATTATTATTATTTATTGTATTATGTCTTATCAATATCAATGAGCTAAAAGCAATTCAAATTATTCAACAGGGATTGTAGATATATTCTGAACTAGCAGTATGACTACATTTTACATGAAAATAACACCATGAACATTTTTGTACCGGGGCGTGTAAATACCCCAGGGGATAACTCATGTTTGGAATCCCCAGCAGACTAACGCAGGGTTAAACACTTAGTACATCAATTTGGGTTAATACTCTCCAGAACTAAGATCAAAATCCTTTAAATGGAGAGCTGGTCTTTGAAGGGTTTACCAACAATCACACACAACTAAGAAAATCCATCTTCAGGCCAAGAAAACCATGTTGGTATGGACATAAGGCTCATCTGCTAGAAGTACAATGATGACTTTGACTTGTTGAACTCATTCATCGGCCATAGCAGGGTTTGATGTTGTCTGGATGCATGAATATAATTGAGTTCATTAGACACGTGTCTGAGTCTGTGGGACTCACTCGTCTTTTCATTTGTTTCCTGGGTCCTGCTCAGGTGTCCTTGTACTTGAGTTCGCCTGCTGATCACAGGTCAAATCTACCTGAACACTGTAAGTGGATTAAATAAATCCCACAAACGATCTCAAGTCAACCACGTTCAAGTTGATGTTTAGTCTCGTGCCAACAACAACTCTCGAATGAGACAGACAAGTCAAAGTACTGATGCTACTCCATATGGACTAAGACCACGTATAGCAGTGTTTTTCCACCTTGGGGTTGGGACCCCATGTGGGGTCACCTGGAATTCAAATGGGGTCGCCTGAAATTTCTAGTAACTAATAAAAATAGGAAAAAAACTTACTAATAAAAATTATATGGTGAGTTGAGAGAGACAATCCCAACACATAAAAGACATGACAAACTGTGAGTGTGAAACTGCAGCACTGTGGTTCTGTTTCTGTGTCAAATGTTCATTGTGGTCGGTTTCAGATGCTGCAGCTCTTTCATAATTCATAGTTTGAGTTCTTGTTTGTTCAGTATTAATTGTCAGCCTTGTAAATCCAAGATGGACTGACTGTACATATCCTGACCGAGGAAAATAAAATTCTCCCTTTGTGCAGTAATCTACACCTGGCTTTTCTGCCGCCGTCCATAATAATATACATTATATAGACTAAATGTCCTCTGAAATTAACATTTATTTGCAACATAGTATAGCAAACTATTACATGACCAAAAACAAATTAATTTTAGCAAAAAATGTCTCAGTATTTAATGTCTGGGGTCACCAGAAAATTGTGATGTTAAAATGGGGTAGCGAGCAAAAAAAAAGGTTGGGAACCACTGACGTATAGAGATGATGATAATAATAATAATCTGTGGTCTGTTCAACCCTTTGGCCCTTTTTCAGTTTTTCTTCCATGTTTGGACATTGTCTTTGGTTCAAGTCTGGATGTTACATTCCTTTCTTTTTGAGTGTTTTGTTTTCCTGCATGGACATTGTGGTGTCTGACTGATGACTAATGTTAGCCTAGGGACTACAGATGGAAATTAGCACTGTTGCTACAATCTGGCATATTTACAGCTGCAGTGGTTGTCAAGGTTCTAATAGTTTTGGATTTTTCATTATAGTTTAGTTTTATTTAGTTTTAACTTTTTTTCTCTAATTCAGTTAGTTTTAATTCATTTTTAGAGCAGGTTTGCTAGTCTTTATTAGTTTTTATTTTCTAAATGCTTAGTTCTAGTTTAGTTTTAGTTTTTTTAAAATATTTTTTATCTTCTGCTCCGTCGAATTCAAATAAATCCCAGACAGGACTCTGCTGCTTTCTCCCAACTTTAGTCTCCATGTTTCCAAATAGAGCGGGGATGAGAAGACAACTATAAACCACAAGTCACGAGAAGTGACGAACCGTTACATATCATATGGCGCCGCTAGCTAAAATTGTTTGAGGGAAATAAATCAATTTTGTATTAATCCGACACTGACAAAGATGAAAATAAAGGGAATTTTATCCATAATTTTTTAAGTTTTAGTTAGTTTTGTAAGTACACAATATAATTTCAGTTAGTTATCGTTTTTTTCTTTTAATTATAGTTTGTATTTATTTCACTTAATGAAAATGTTTTTACAATTCTAGTTTTCGTCATTGTTAGTTTTTGTTAACAATAATAACCTTGGTTGTTGTAGATGTTCATTAATATGCACTGTCCCCAATAAATAAATAAATAAATAAATAAATAATCGTATATGGTGAATAGTGTTATATATTTATGCCTGTATTGTCTTCAACTTGAACTTGTTTTATTGTGTTCTTCATATGCTGTTATTGCAGTAGTCGACAGATGTTTTTAGCTCAAAATGCAAAATATAGATTTTTGCCTCCTTAAAAGCCAAATTTAAGAAATTAAATCATGAATTACATTTTTTTTTACATCATGTTTGTCTTGTATTTTGTTCATACAATTTTGTTGTTTTTAATCTTCCTGCATCTTTTATCAAATCAACTTTCACGTCATTTTTGTCCTTATGACACCACTGAGGCCTCTCTACATTTCACATGGTTTAACACTTTCAGTGCCATGGGCCGATTAAATCGGCTTTACGAAAACAACCTGTAAAGTGCCACGGGCCGATCAGATCGGCTTTGGAGAACACGCCACATTTGTGTACAAACAAACCATCCACCCCCATTTCTTTCTCACATTTCGATGACGTTCTTTCTGTGTCCCCCTTTTGAGACCAAGCAGACGGGAATTTGAGGTCATGCGACCGAATAATATTTTTATATCTTTTTAATGTTTCTTATTCTCCGGTGTTTCATCAGAGGGAGCCCTCCATGCCGGGGGGCGGCTGTGGACTCCGGGGGCTGTGGCGCCTTCTCTCACTGGGGTCCGCTCCTTTCTGGTGGGTGGGGGTCCCAGTTGGCCCTCTCCCATTAGTTGGGATGCGGGGCTGTGTTGCTGGTGCCTGGTCGCCGGGGTCGGCGGCTGCCTCCTGGTGCGGATGGCTCCCTGAGACAGCGCCTCCTAAATTGATGTTTTACTTTTACTTGTACATTTTTGTTCTGGTCTACCCGTGCTCAGTCAGTCTTCTTAAGTATGTGTGAGCTTGTGGGTTTGCATGTATGTGTGTGTGTGTGTGTGTGTGTGTGTGTGTGTGTGTGTGTGTGTGTGTGTGTGTGTGTGTGTGCGTGTGCGGGTGAGTGGGTGGGTGTGGGTGGGGGGCAGTACTGATTTTTAAACTGATATGTAAAGCACTTTGTGCTACAGTTTTTAATGTATGAAAAGTGCTATATAAATAAAGATTATTATTATTATTATTATTATTATAAATTATGCAAATTACGATCAATAATGAATCGGCTGCGTCCGGTGCGTTTTGAATCTAATCAGCAATCGGTCGAATGTTACCGAGCGGTTTCCTGCAGGATTCTTCAAATATTATAAAAACGACGCGAAATACTGAAAAACGGCCAAATTCTGTGGCACTTTTAAGGCTTATTAGCCCCTTAACTGTCTGGCACTTAAAGAGTTAACTGAGTTCAACATTTAGACATTCTCTTGTTCTATTTAAATTGAGGAAATTCATTCATATACATATTGTCATGATGTAACAAATTAGCATGGTGATGTTCTGACCACATACGGCCTTTAAGTGTATTTTAATGATGCTGCTGCCTTCTTCATGCTGTAGTTGTGGCTTATTTTAATATTCACTCCAAATACTCCCAACACAGTCCAGTTTAGAGACTGAATGTGAGGAAGTAAAAGGTTTCAACGTTTAACAGACTCAGGATCTCATTGTCTTGGAATATGTTGAAATAAAATCACCTCTATGGACATATGGACATTTATATGTGTCCAGACTTGTATCCCATTTGTAGTTTAGTATTGAGTTTGAAATGGTTTTATACCAGTGAATCGTGTTCAGTGACAATCATCCACTCTGAGCTTACAGTCTATTTTTTCAAGGTGGTATTAAATAATGAAGTGGCTACTGACACAGTACTGTGGCACAAAATATCAGTTTGTCTGTTACCACAGAGCCAATCAGCACCCTCATTATATCATGTCTGGACTGGCAACTTACACCCTAAAAAGTACCAAGGCCATCATATAGCATATAAGTCGACTTAAGACACACTGGATATTTTACTCACTCTGTAACGTATCGGACCGCAACACGGAAGACCTGGGTTTGATTACCGGTCGGAGTAGCATTTCTTTTTTTCTTTCAAAAGATTTTCAAAGGGGGGGGCACAGCACCAGTAGGTAAATCCAACATTTATATAAATCAGCCGCTGGGACAACATTCAGAGTGCAGAATTCCACAGGATCACAGCACAGAACTAAGACGTCACACAGCACAAAATCGCATCTATCTATATCTATATAACATGTAGCTCCACCCACCTTCTCCAGCCTCCAGAGCAAAGAACATCATAAAACATGCAGAGCATTTAGAACAATAATTCCTATTTTATATTGTATACTATCACTAATTTGTCATTTCTGCCATATATCACCACGGTACTGTGGTAACAGGAGGATAATGTGCGAAAGTGTTCTATCTGCACTCTTCTCTTTTACTTTATTTTAATTGCTAATCATTCATGTTTTATTGATGTTTTAATTGTAATTGTGTGTTTTTAACCTGTCACTTTTCCATTTTTGTAAAGCACTGTGAATTACCCTGTGTATGAAATGTGCTATACAAATAAATCTGCCTTGCCTTGCCTTGGCTAATGAGTAAAAAAATAAATAAATAAAAAAAACAAGAGGTGAATGAGTTCATGTAACAGTATCCCTGATTGGCTGTAGTACAAATGATAACATTTGATTGGTCTGTCGCAACAGACAAACTGATATTTTGTGCCACAGTACTGTGGCAGTAGCCATTGCCATTAAATTAGTAGGTATTAATTGATGGACCCATTACCACAGCATTACAATGTCTTCTATTGGTTCATCATATTCTTTCCACATGTTTGTATGTTATCCACAAAAATCATCTGGACAGCCTGAAACCACACACACTTTGGTCCAGCTATGACCAGCTCAGAGGCAAAATGAACAAACTAAAGTTACTACAAACTCTTATCGCTTCAACAGTTCTGAATGAACCTTTGCAAAAGAGAAACAAGTGTCAAAGTTATTTACTGGGAATTCCCTGTGGCTGCTGAGTCACAGAGTGAAACTAAGACACAGAGCTTCTATTTGTTTGTGTTGTTACACCAATATCGTATGAACAAGTGAAAAACTACACAGAGCTTACTAATACCCCCGCCCAGTCGCACAACCCTTTGCCCCTCCTGCTCACTGACACCCCGCCTACCCAGGGATTCATTTAGAATTGTAAATTAAAGATAACTGTAAACAAGACTGAACTAAATAACTGTCCTTTTTGGGTAGTTCAGTCAAACCAAGACAAACATGATCCTGGCCAAGTCTTAACTTTCAATGTTTTCAAAAATTTGAAAAAAAAAAAAAGTAAAAAATGCAAAAATTGAAATTCAGCCATCAGACTGTGCACTACACCTCTCCTAGTGGTAAAGAACATGTGTGACACTATTCAGTTGGGTGAACAGTGTCCTAGAAATTGGTTGGACAAAAATCTGGGACGGATGGGTCGAATTCCTGATATATCTATATACCTTCACCCTCTGGGGTGAGGGGGGGAATAATAATAAAACACACACAGTGTAATTACCATAGAAGGAACAAAAGGCGCCAGAATTCCTCCAACTCTGCAGGACATTGAACACACCCCTAAACCAGCATTCCTGGAACACAAAAATAAGTAGAAAACATGCTGAAGTAAAAATACAAATTTTTTTGAGAACATGCGTGTATTACTGAGCGTGTCCATGGTGGTTAGTTCACCTTATCACCGTGGGGTACAGTTCAGAGGTGTACACATAGGCGATGTTGAACGCTGCACTGACCATCAGCTTCCCCAGCAGAGCTAGAGATGTGACACTCAGCAGAGTCCCTGAAAAATAAAAACACAACTGGGTCATGACAGTGGCCTTTAACAGGAGTTTGATCACAGCATACACATGTAGGCTTTAGCCTGTACTCTGCTTTAACTGGATGCTCTGGATGTTTTCACCAGAAAGAACAAGTGAAGCAGGGGTCTCAAACATGCGGCCCGGGGGCCAAATATGGCCCGCCAAAGGTTCCAATCTGGCCCCTAGGATGAATTTGCAAAGTGCAAAAATTTCACTGTCAAGGCTGTCGAACTCATTTTAGTTCAGGTTCCACATACAGACCAATATGATCTGCAGTCAAATAATAACAGCAGAATAACCTACAAAAAATAATGACTCCATATTTTCTTCTTGGTTTGGTGAGAGAAAAAATAATCTCACTATAAATAATGACAACTTTCAATTTTTGTCTTTGTTTTAGTGCAAAAAATGACATTCAATTATGAAAATATTTACATTTACAAACTATCCTGTAACAATAAAATGTGAATAATCTGAACAAATATGAACAACCTGAAATGTCTAAAGAAAACTCAGCCCAATTTGAACTCTTCTCTGCCTGTACCTCAGTGTTTAGTGTCTTTGTAGATCCGACCCATCATGCACATGTAAAAATGATAAGTTGAGGCATAATATTGTTAAAATTGTAGTTATTTTTCTTAAGAAATTTCAGTTTTTTCAAGTTATTCACATTTCTTTTGTTTGGATAGTTTATAAGAGTAAGTATTTTCATAATTTAATGTTGTTTTTTGCATTAAAACACAGACAAAAATTTGGAGTTCTCGTTATTTATAGGTTATTCTGTTAATTTTTACTGGTCCAGCCCACTTTAGATCAAATCAGGCTGAATGTGGCCCCTGAAAGAAAATGAGTTTGAGACCCCTGAAGTAAAAGTTCTGATTGACTCAGTCAAGTCAACACACGCATCATCATCACCTTTAAAGCAGTGTCTGACTTTAGTCACCAATTTTTCTTCAAATTTGTAAAACCCCTGCGATATCCTAATTATCACTAATCCATTAGTCTTTCTGTGCTTCCACATCTAAATCACTTCCCTCATGGTGAACAATTTCGAGGATGACTCCATCACAAGCAGTCCGTTTATTTATATACCCAAACGTCACATCACTCAGGCCTTTTTGGATATTTTGTCACGAAGTGCATTGTGGGAATGGGAATTCCATGCATCAGCAGCAGCAACAAACACGGAGAAAACAAATGAACCCATGTCCACTACCGGGTCAGAAGAAATGGAAGGAATCAACTGTAAGTCAATTGTCATCTTATAATATCCGGTGTGTGATGGTGAAAAAACAATACATCAGTTTCATGGCATTTTCAGAATATGTCATTGTGTAGGCTTATCATACGCGCCTCACAAGCATACAGGATATGTACGCATATGATAAGGGTTTGACAAATTTGAAGAAAAATTGGTGATGAAAGTCATACACTGCTTTAAGGGGGTCATATTTCTCTAAACCCACTTTTCTTAGTCTGTGACAAGGTTATAATAGTTTTGGATTTTTCATTAGAATTTAGTTTTATTTAGTTTTGACTTTTTTTCTCTAATTCAGTTCATTTTAATTCGTTTCTAGAGCAGGTTTATAGTTAGTTTATAGTTTTTATAATGGTTTAATTTTTTTCTAAATGCTTAGTTTTAGTTTCATCATATCTTTTCTCTTCCTCGCCGTCGTATTCAAATAAATCCCGGACAGGACTCTGCTGCTTTCTCCCAACTTTAGTCTCCACGTTTCCAGGTAGAGTGGGGACCAGAAGACGACTGGAAACCACAAGTGAACAAAAGTGACGGACCGTCAAATGTCGTATGATGCCAGCAGCTAAAATTGCTCAAGCAAAATAAATCGATTTCGTATCAATCTGACAATGACAAAGACGAAAACGAAGGGAATTTTAGCCGTAATTTTTATACGTTTTAGTTAGTTTTGTAAGCACACAATGCAGTTTCAGTTAGTTATCGTTTTTTTCTTTTAATTACAGTTTTTATTTATTTCAGTTAACGAAAATGTTTTTTTAATTCTAGTTTTCATCATTTCGTTAACGATAACCTTGGTTTGTGGTTCATTTCTTTGTGTATTTGGACCCTAATAGTTCATAAAGTTTGAATTTGAACCCTCCAGGTGCTGCAAAGCTATCTTTATATTCAATTTGGCAAAAATTGAGTGGATTTCTACAACCCGTTTGAATTCCTGCTTAATTTGTTACGTTTTATAACTAGTTACATCACGACATTTGCACATATCAGGTCCAGACTTCAGACGACCATTTCTCCAGTATTTTTCCATAACTGTTTCTCAGCAGCAGTGGTTGTAGTCCATACTGAAAATACATCCAAACTTGGAGCCCATTACGTAAAATGTTCAGTTGGTGGTTGAACGGGACAGAGCAGCACAGCCAACAACCTGGAGGGGGTGGGGTCATTTACATTTAAAGGGCCAGTGGTCGAAATTACCTTTCTGGTGTCATTACTCAAAAATAGGGTTGAGTTGAATTAGTGAAGAATTCAGACTAAAGTATAGCATTTACAGTTTATAAAGACCACAGGTAAATGTTTGAAAATGCCTAATTCCATTTAAAAAAGCAAGATATCACTCCTTTAAGGTCAGAGAGCAGTTTGTTGTGTGGTAAAGGTGAGACTGCCTGTCGTAACATGAATATCATGTCCAACAAGTTAAAAAGTAAGCAGAGTTTACCAATACCCCTGCCCGGCCGCATAACACTTCCCCTCCTGCTCACTCATACCCCACCTACCCGGGGAATCATTTAGAGTCTTAACTTTCAAACTTTTCAAAAATTTGTAAAAATAAATAAATAAATAAATTTAAATTATGGCTTCAAGCTGTGCACTACACCTCTACTAGTGATAAAGAATGTGTGTGAAAGTTGAAAAGCATTGGGTGAACAGTGTCTGTGAAATGGGATGGACAAAAATCTCAGACAGAATTCCTGGTACATCTATATACCCCCGCCGTTTGGGGAAAATACTGTCTCACAGTATTTCTACATCTGACTCTTTGGGACTCAGCATCTGACTGTTCTGTCCTCTATTTATCGAATTTTCATATATATGTTTTCAATGCTTTCCCATTGAATTGGATCATTTCTAGCCCCTTCAGCTCAGCTTCATCTTCCACCCAATGTCAAGGATCAGTGACCCCTCATGTTCTATGGGTGGGGGCTTTGTCGACAGAAGCTGAGGAAGATGACACACACATACAAATAAAACAACAGAAAGAGAAGGGGGGGCTCTTGAGATGCTGAGTGCCTCAGGTCTGATTCATACACCAGTGTGAGTAGCAGCACTAGAGGGAAGGAGGGTGAAGTGTCTTGTGCAAGGACACAACAGCACACGACTAGGACGGAGCGGGATTTGAACCACCAGCCCTTCTGTTATTGGACGACCCGCTCTACCTGAGCCACGGCCGCCCCTGATATTTAACTCCTGCTGTTCCTCTTACAGTCACATCAGCAGCTCCAGTAGATCCGGGTCCCTACATCACTGCCAAACACCCATACCCGCTACAGAAAAATTACAAGATGTGGGTATTTTTACAGAAACCAACACAGATGGTCGTTTTATCTATGTCATGCTTCCGTTCACTGTGGTGTCCTTCCACTCAGGTCCACCCTCAGGCCTCATTCAACTCCCCTCCCTTTTAAAGTTTACATGGTTTCTGTGTTGAATCATCTGGAATATATCCAGACAGAGCTGGGTGGATCTGACTGAGAAGCTGGAATAAAATTTAAGAGAACAGAGAAACTCAGGAGTGATTCCAGTGAAGGGTTACTCCCTCTAAACCCTTTTCAGATATATGCTGCTGTTATACGAAGAGTGTTTCAAAGGCATGTTTCCCATTTCACACATTCCTCCAGACCAGTCAGGCTACCTGTGCTTGACTTTCAGTCAGTGGTTGTGTTCAGTTTGGCCTGATGTGAAGCTCAGGGTCTGACCTGTGTTTTCTGGGATCAACGTGGTGCATAGGCAGGCAGATCCAGCCAGACACAGGAAACTGGCCATGCTTTTCCTTCTCCCGGCCCTACAAAGAAAAACACACATCAGCTGACTGGGTCAATTTACCCCAAAACATATCCACTTTCATCTACTTTACACAAGCCCCTTCTCCATCAATACACTTTTATGTGCCCTACATTTTATAAAAACTTCTTCAGCTTTGTATCACTCCTCTAAAAATTCTTCTTTATAATCTCCCTGTCTTTATTCTTTGTTTATGTTTTACTTTTGTATAAACATATAATGTTTAAAGAACCCAGAGGTATTGAAAGCTGTGATTGTCTTTTTTTAAGTGAGAAATACCAAAACTGTAAGCACTCAGTTCATGTTAGTTTTTGTTTTTTTTTTTCTTCTGTTTGACACTTTTGTATGTATGAAATAAGAAATACAAAAAGGACTCTAATAGATATCATATGTATGAATGGTAATGCTGAGATATCTTGCTCCTTTTCCAATAAAAACAAAACAAAAACAACAAAAAGCAAAAAAAAGTTATTCAGCATACAGCCCCACCCACAAGAATTCTGGGGAATCCGAAAAGCCCCCCCCCCCTCCCCATACCAGGTTTGTGTGGAGGGGGTTTTTAGGGAAAGTTTGGGTGTGAGAAAGATTTTAATAGGGTAATTTCAGTGGAAATGCACCAAGGTTCTTCAAAGTTCCTGGTAAAGTTCCTGCGATGGAAAAGGAGCTGATTTAACTGGATGAAATTCCATAGTGTGGTGGTTGGTAAAAAGGTTTACCACAGGGATATGGACCCACATGGTTCCATCACAGATAGAACACACACTGTGATTTGACAAAGGAAGATGCCTCTAACTACACACCGACATATCCGACCTAAACCACCTGGATTCAGGACATGTCCATGCTTTTCATACATCAGTGATTTACTGTTGTGTGAGTCTGACCAGTGTTTGTTGATGAAGTAGATGCAGAGGGGGTAGGCAGGCAGCTCCACCAGGCCGTACATGGACACGTTGACAAAACGGTTCCCAGACGTCTCACTGGCACCCATCGTCAGCCCGTAATACACCAGACTACAGGCATACCTGCAACACACACCAACAACGGGTCAACAGCTGTCAACAACAGATCAACAACTGGTCAACAACAGATCAACAACTGGTCAAAAACTGTCAACAACAGGTTAACAACAGGCCAAAAGCAGGTCAACAACTGGTCAACAACTGGTCAACAACAGATCAACAACAAGTCAACATCAGATTAACAACTGATCAACAACAGGCCAACAACAGGTTTACAAGAAGCCAAAAACAGGTCAACAATAGGTCAACAACAGGCCCAAAACAGGTCAACAACAGGTCAACAACAAGTCAACATCAGATTAACAACTGATCAACAACAGGCCAACAACAGGTTAACAAGAAGCCAAAAACAGGTCAACAATAGGTCAACAACAGGCCCAAAACAGGTCAACAACAGGTTAACAAGAAGCCAAAAACAGGTCAACAATAGGTCAACAACAGGCCCAAAACAGGTCAACAACAGGTCAACCACAGGCCAAAAACAGGTCAACAACAGGTCAACAGCAGGACAAAAACAGGTCAACAATAAGTCAACAAAAGGCCAAAAACAGGTCAACAATAGGTCAACAACAGGCCAAAAACAGGTCAACAATAGGTCAACAAAAGGCCAAAAACAGGTCAACAATAGGTCAACAACAGGCCAAAAACAGGTCAACAATAGGTCAACAACAGGCCAACAACAGGTCAACAATAGGTCAACAACAGGCCAACAACAGGTCAACAACAGGGCAAAAACAGGTCAACAACAGGTCAACAACAGGCCAAAAACAGGTCAACAATAGGTCAACAACAGGCCAAAAACAGGTCAACAACAGGTCAACAACAGGCCAAAAACAGGTCAACAACAGGCCAAAAACAGGTCAACAATAGGTCAACAACAGGCCAAAAACAGGTCAAAAACAGGTCAACAATAGGTCAACAACAGGCCAACAATAGGTCAACAACAGGCCAAAAACAGGGCAAAAACAGGTCAACAACAGGTTAACAACAGAGCAAAAAAACAGGTTAACAACAAGTCAACAACAGGTTAACAAGAGGCTAAGAACTGGCATCACGGACACAGTTTCAGACTTTTGTTTTCAAACTTCTGACACAAAAAGAGGACGTCAGTGGGCTTTATGCACAGCCCCACTACTTCCTGAACTTAAACCAGCTCCTTTATTTCCTGTCTTTCATTATTGAACACACTGATTAATCCAGGTGTGTCTGACCACAGTATCACAACAAGAAGTAGAAGGAACACCTGGATTAATCAGACTGGAAATAAAGGAGCTGGTTTAAGTTCAAGAAGTAGAGGGGCTGTGCATAAAGGAGACAAAATTTTTAGGTGAAAAATGTCAAATTACTGCTCAGTAACACATGGACTTGAAACAGACATCAATTTTTTAAGCTTTACACAAACAATCAAAACATGTGGTTCTCGACAGAAATTGATTTCAAGTAGGACAAAACCTTCTAGATATTATGTTCAACTAAGCTGAAATTAAATTTTGGAGTAAAATATTGAAAAGTCTCTGTTTTATTGACATGAGAATGAGGTAACATGTGGACAGGTTGCCATAGTAACATGTGGACAACTCTTCACCATTGGATGCATCACCCAAAAAGTTGACTTTTTAAAAAAAAAAAAAACACGCCAGATATAATCATGACTTATTTAACGTATTTAATACTAACACAGTGTTATTTACAACATGTGGTGGTCCATACTGATATAGGTAAATTACAAGTAAAGAGTAATTTCTCTGTAACAGTAACAAAGAGTCTTTTTAAATGTGACAGATTGAATAAATTTCCTAGACATTTTTTAGAGTCAAATTCAAGCTATATTTTTATGTCTGAGGCATGGCTATGGTGTAAAAAGTACAACTGATAAAACTGGTTGTAACTTTTTTTCTGCAGGTGGTATTTTAAAAAGGATAATAGTTCCACAAAATAGAGATCTTTAGCTATGAAATTAGCCCACTTGATAAATGATGTGTGCAAATTTACTTTTTCATGTTGACATTCACTTTCAGTTGCTTGGACCCATATATATGTTTTCAGTGTTAATATGCACATTAAGCAACTCTTAGACATGTCACTGTTTTGTGTACTATAAACGGAGTCCTTGAGTATCAGCAGCTTAAAATACAAATATGGGTCCACTGAAAGCAGGCTAAAAAGATGATTATATGTGTTTTCAAGTGCCATGTTTTGGATTTAGAAGAAAAAAGACATAACACCCAAGGGGACGGACATTCACATGCAACTCTACTAGTATTATCCTAGTATACTAGTACTATCCTAGAATACTAGTACTATCCTAGTACTGTACTAGTAGCCACTGTCTCCTGGATTAAGGTTTGTTTTTCCCTGACAAACAGTTCCTTTCCATTGCACTTATTCAATAAAATTAAAATTGAAAATAAAACTGTTATCGCTTTTAATGATCTACCTCTAGATTTGGGAAATGTTCGACTTTGTTCTACCAAAACTCAGATTACACTCTGTGGAATTAAAGGAAATTATCATCTGACACTTGTTAATATTAAGTGAAATGAAAATTTCCATCATGTTAACATTTTTGCCCAGGTTCTTTTATTTATCATTAAAACACAAACTGAAAATGTGCATAAACCAGGTGGTTGGAAATGCACTTCTGTTCATGTTCAGTGTGTGGCAGCTGGGGAAACAGTTTGTACAAATAAAAAGTTTGCTTTCTTCTCTTAAATACTGAAGGTAAACTGAAACCTGCACAGTCTACTGTATGCATTTATGTATTAGTTACATATTATTCAGTCATTCATTCATTTTCCCCACTGTCCTGGAGAAGATCCCAGGGGTGTAACAGCCTGTCCCATACCCATGTCCTATACCTGTCCTATACCTGTCCCATACCCATGTCCTATACCCATGTCCTATACCTGTCCCATACCCATGTCCTATACCCATGTCCTATACCTGTCCTATACCTGTCCCATACCCATGTCCTATACCTGTCCCATACCCATGTCCTATACCTGTCCCATACCCATGTCCTATACCTGTCCCATACCCATGTCCTATACCTGTCCTATACCTGTCCCATACCCATGTCCTATTCCTGTCCCATACCCATGTCCCATACCCATGTCCTATACCTGTCCCATACCCATGTCCTATACCTGTCCCATACCCATGTCCTATACCCATGTCCTATACCCGTCCCATACCCATGTCCCATACCCATGTCCCATACCTGTCCCATACCCATGTCCTATACCTGTCCCATACCCATGTCCTATACCTGTCCCATACCCATGTCCCATACCCATGTCCTATACCTGTCCCATACCCATGTCCTATACCTGTCCTTTACCTGTCATATACCTGTCCCATACCCATGTCCTATACCTGTCCCATACCCATGTCCTATACCTGTCCCATACCCATGTCCTATACCCATGTCCTATACCTGTCCCATACCCATGTCCCATACCCCTGTCCTATACCTGTCCCATACCCATGTCCTATACCTGTCCTATACCTGTCCCATACCCATGTCCTATACCTGTCCCATACCCATGTCCCATACCCCTGTCCTATACCTGTCCCATACCCATGTCCTATACCTGTCCTATACCTGTCCCATACCCCTGTCCTATACCTGTCCCATACCCATGTCCTATACCTGTCCTATACCTGTCCCATACCCATGTCCTATACCTGTCCCATGCCCATGTCCTATACCCATGTCCTATACCTGTCCCATACCCATGTCCTATACCTGTCCTATACCTGTCCCATACCCATGTCCTATACCTGTCCTATACCCATGTCCTAAACCCATGTCCTATACCTGTCCCATACCCATGTCCTATACCCATGTCCTATACCCATGTCCTATACCTGTCCCATACCCATGTCCTATACCCATGTCCTATACCTGTCCCATACCCATGTCCTATACCTGTCCTATACCCATGTCCTATACCTGTCCCATACCCATGTCCTATACCCATGTCCTATACCTGTCCCATACCCATGTCCTATACCCATGTCCTATACCTGTCCTATACCTGTCCCATACCCATGTCCTATACCTGTCCCATATTCATGTCCTATACCTGTCCCATACCCATGTCCTATACCCATGTCCTATACCTGTCCTATACCTGTCCCATACCCATGTCCTATACCTGTCCCATACCCATGTCCTATACCTGTCCCATATTCATGTCCTATACCTGTCCCATACCCATGTCCTATACCTGTCCCATATTCATGTCCTATACCTGTCCCATACCCATGTCCTATACCCATGTCCTATACCTGTCCCATACCCATGTCCTATACCTGTCCCATACCCATGTCCTATACCTGTCCCATATTCATGTCCTATACCTGTCCCATACCCATGTCCTATACCCATGTCCTATACCTGTCCTATACCTGTCCCATACCCATGTCCTATACCCATGTCCTATACCTGTCCCATATTCATGTCCTATACCTGTCCCATATTCATGTCCTATACCTGTCCCATACCCATGTCCTATACCTGTCCCATATCCATGTCCTATACCTGTCCTATACCCATGTCCTATACCTGTCCTATACCCATGTCCTATACCTGTCCCATACCCATGTCCTATACCTGTCCCATATTCATGTCCTATACCTGTCCCATACCCATGTCCTATACCTGTCCTATACCCATGTCCTATACCTGTCCTATACCCATGTCCCATACCTGTCCCATACCCATGTCCTATACCTGTCCCATACCCATGTCCCATACCCATGTCCTATACCTGTCCTATACCCATGTCCTATACCTGTCCCATATCCATGTCCTATACTTGTCCAACCTGTAACATGTCCAACACAAACCTTCTCTGTTGGTTTGTGCAGATCTGGTCTATAGAATGAGTTTGTCTGTTCCAACGAGCTCCCATTTTGTTCTGAAAACCATTAAATATACACCACTGAGCCTCATCATGGCATCTGCCATGGGTTTCTATTTCATAAGCAAAAGGGAAAACTAGTCAGAAAGAAAACAGCTTTGAGGTTTGACAATGTCTGTCCATCACTCAATGGAAGGGAGTTCCACCTGGAAAACCACAGCTTCCAAAGACACCACAAGACTGACAAGGAGAAACACTTCAGAGGATGAAGCTGAAAATACTCTTTAAACCCAGAGTAGATCTGATTAGTTTGGCCTGATGCCGACACCAGCTCACAGCCTCGAAAAATCAACACCAACCACCACCAATGTCCTCTGGTCATGAGTGAAGTAAGGAAATAAAAAGACAAATAAATGAAAGTGGTCACATACCATACATACCACACAGCTCTGTTCACTTCATTTATATCAATGATTCAACAATGGAAATCACACAGATTTAAAGACACAATAAAACAAACTTAGAGCATCTTCATCTGCAATTAAGTGACATATTTCTGAGTGAAACTTCAGGCTTGTTTTAGTGTACTGTAAATGTACTATAAATTACAATGTACTCTCAGTGTACTCTTACAGTGTACTCTGTGTACTCTTACAGTGTACTCTCAGTGTACTCTTACAGTGTACTCTTACAGTGTACTCTCAGCATACTCTTACAGTGTACTCTCAGTGTACTCTTACAGTGTACTCTCAGTGTACTCTTACAGTGTACTCTCAGCGTACTCTTACAGTGTGCTCTCAGTGTACCCTTACACTGCACTCTCAGTGTACTCTCAGTGTACTCTCAGTGTACTCTCAGTGTACTCTTACAGTGTACTCTCAGCATACTCTTACAGTGTACTCTCAGTATACTCTTACAGTGTACTCTCAGCGTACTCTTACAGTGTACTATCAGTGTACTCTCAGTGTACTCTTACAGTGTACTCTTACAGTGTACTATCAGTGTACTCTCAGCGTACTCTTACAGTGTACTCTTACTGTACTCTTACAGTGTACTCTCAGCGTACTCTTACAGTGTACTCTTACAGTATACTCTCAGCATACTCTTACAGTGTACTATCAGTGTACTCTCAGTGTACTTTTACAGTGTACTCTTACAGTGTACTATCAGTGTACTCTCAGCGTACTCTTACAGTGTACTATCAGTGTACTCTCAGTGTACTCTTACAGTGTACTCTTACAGTGTACTATCAGTGTACTCTCAGCGTACTCTTACAGTGTACTCTTACTGTACTCTTACAGTGTACTCTCAGCAAACTCTTACAGTGTACTCTTACAGTGTACTCTCAGCATACTCTTACAGTGTACTATCAGTGTACTCTCAGTGTACTTTTACAGTGTACTCTTACTGTACTCTTACAGTGTACTATCAGTGTACTCTCAGTGTACTTTTACAGTGTACTCTTACTGTACTCTTACAGTGTACTATAAGTGAACTTTTACTGCAGCTGTGTAGAACAGATCTTCGCTTAAGTACTTGTATTATTGCTGGACAGATGAAGTAACAGTGAGTAACAGTGGTTCCATCAGCGGTTCTAGTTCCATCCGCTCTCTTCATCCATCTAATACAAGCAGCAGTAGGTAAACGTTGATAATAAACCTGACCATCAACAGGCCTGGACCACTTACCAGACATACATGAGAACCATGGTCCTTAGGCGGAGAACCGGATGAATCACCAGCTGCAGGACGCTAGCAGAGCTGTCGCCACGGTTACCAGCTTTGGCAGAACCGACACGCTGCAGAACCAGGTTGTTGGTGGGGTTGCCATTTCTCAGGGCCATGTAGCGCAAAACCTACAGAGACACATATCTATTTAGTTACAGCCATTTTAGGACTTTTTCCAAAAATCCAGACCCCAACACAGGACAGACTCTGAAAGTTAGACTGTAAAACCTCATCCCTTGTGCTTTCATGAGGATGGTTTCTCTAGCACCTCATTCCTTCTCTCTTCTCTTTGTCTAAACAGGTCATGAACTGTGTGAAAACTGTCACACAATTTCATATTTTAAGGAAACAAAATGTGAAGTGACACTGGAACATTATAAGTGCTCTTAGTATCAGGTAATGTCTTTTCTCAGTCTAACTGGGCAGCACAGTGGGTAAAATGGTTAGCTCTTCATCCTCATAGTCCTCAAATCAGTCACAAACTGAAATCTAAAATAAAGACAACAGACAACCTTTTTAACTTCTATATATCAAGACTTTCCTCATACCTGAACATCTCAAACTACTGTTAAAAGTGAGGAACACTGACTGAAGATGAACATTATATTCTACACATTCTTCTGATGATAGCAAGAAAAATGATCACTATCAATGGGATGAAGCTTAACCCCCCCATGACTGTTCAATGGTTACAAAAAGTCAAACGTGTATATGATGAAGTGTTTAACAGCCCAGTTAAAACTAAAACTCCCTACTTTTAAAAGGAGATGGACTCCAGTTGTTGATTATCTCAGGGTTTTTTTGTTTTCTCTCTTTCTCTTGCCATTGATGTAATCCAAGGTGGAGATAAATATATATATGATTGTATATATACATATATATAGCTTTCATTATATCTGTAATCTGTATGTCTAAATGTGGACAATGTGGAAGTATATATGATAGGAATGTACGTTTATCTTTACACTGTAATTCGGAGGAATGTACATTTACATGAATGGAAGATATATACATGAAAGGCTGCTTTTTTTCTTTCCTCTTATTGTATGATGAAATCTCATACATACACTTGTGTCAGGTGAAAGCTACTCTCAGGCAATCTTGTTCTGTACTGTTAATTACCTGTCTTTTGCTGATAATAGCAATAAAGTTTTTAAAAAAAAAGTGAAGAACACTTCATCTAAAATGATCAATTCCTCAAACTATAAAACTAAAACCAAGCTAACATAACAGACAACTGAAAATGAAAACTAATGAGCATTTAAATTCTGTAACAACACTACATAAGGTTTTCTGAGTCCAACTGTGCTTTAGATGTTGAATTCCAGATGCAGACAGACATCCCAGAGGTGAGGATTGTGAATGGATTTACCTCCTCTGCTCGCTCTGTCTGGCCCTGAGAATACAACCAACGAGGAGACTCAGGCAGAGCCCTGCAGCACAAACACAGAAGTCATAAAAAAACTACAGATCTGTCAAAAATAACACTTCAATAATTCGTTCATTTCTAAATGTGTATATTGTTCTTACATGATCAAAATAATTGTAATCCTTTTTTCTTAGCTTTTAGGAGTTTCCCAGAGGAAAGTTAGTCTAGAGCCCAGTAGTGAACATTACTTCAGTGGTAGATTTATGTAAGCTGGTCTCGAAGTTTATTTTTGATCACTTACTCAGCTGAAGACAATATATTGTATATATTCATGTGTATTGACCTATATGGGCTTTATTTACAGCTCTACTACTTCCTGAACTTCAGGCAGCTCCTTTATTTCCTGTCTTAGATTATTGGACACACTGATTAATCCAGGTGTACTTGACCACAGTATCACAACAACAAGAAGTAGCAAGTACACCTGGATTAATCAGTGTGTCCAGTAATGAAAGACTGGAAATAAAGGAGCTGCTTTAAGTTCAGGAAGTAGTGGGGCTGTGTACAGAGCCCATTGTCTGTTTATGTTCCACACACAGAGAGTTTAACCCTGCAGTCTGAATAAAAAACCCTCAGATGTGTTTTTAGTTGGAAAACTGGGCCCATTTCCTGTTGGAAAAGAATTGAACACTTTAGTTAAACCTGAAACATGGGAAACACAGATGCGGTCCTCTATGTTACATATTAATCAGACTCATCTCATTTACTTAAAGGCCATATTTTATCTGCAACATTTGTGTGGTGTAAAATACTTATATCATTCACTGTAAAAATGAACTCCTCAGAGGTGTTCACACATTACTTCATGGATTTCTGTCTCCAGACCCTGAACAGACCTGATGTTTCACATTATGTTGAGTCAGTTTCATGCAGACTTCAGACTTCCACCCCCAAAAACACGACATTCTAAATAGATAAATCTGTCTGAAAAAGAGGCCTGTTTTTTAGGAACCTGTTCCAAACAAATGTACAGGAATCCTTTGGGTGGTTTGTCTGAAGACAGATCATGTTAGAGCAGTATCATCCTAACCGTTTAGACCAGCCTCAGTCTGACAGACCAAAGAAAGGGAGGAAACTAGGACATTTTCAAACCAAATGTTACTGGAAAAAAAGCTTAAATCACTGAAATCATGAATCCATGATATTCTAATACCCCAATCATTTGCAGTCTGAGTTTGTACTCACGCCGATAACATGAGGAACAGGACTCCGGAGGAGTTGGCGGCTGTGGCTAAACTCCTCCATGGGCGGATGAAGTATCCCAGAGCTCCGAACAGGGCGATGCCCACAGCGAACATCATACTGGTCAACGTCCCTGTGGAATATAAACACTTAGGGACTGTCCGAGCAGAGCCTCTTACATCTACATGTTCTGATGCCAGTGCGACTGGGTTTGTGCTGTGTGATTCGGCGTTAAGCAGCTGTGTGTATTATTGGGTTTATGATGCAGTAGTTGTTGTACCCGTCATGGCCCAGTAGGACTTTCCCACATACTCCTGTGAGAGGACGAAGCAGACCAGGCCGATGCCGCCGTTCATCACTCCGACCAGGAGACGAGACACGGCAAACACCTCATAGTTAGGGGCAAAAGCAGTGGCATAACCAAAAAGCACCTCCAAAAAAAACCCTAGAACAAAGGGACAGAGAAGCTCTGAATGAAAAAGCTGTTTCTTCTGGTCAATGAATTCATGAATTCTGGTGAAATCAGTCAACAACAACAATAAGTCAATGAACTTTAAAACAAAACAAATTCACTTTACTGAATGGTAAAATAACTATTTTGTAAAAGTTTTTGCTCTTACCATCAAAGACCCAGAAAATAATGTAGCTTTTCAGCTTCATAACCCATATTCAGGGATGCACAAAAGATCAGTGGGTCTTGGCCAATATTTGCTGATATTGGCCAGTATCCGCATCAGCGTATGAGATAAATGTATAGGACAGTTTCCATTAATAATACAGATGTATACTTAGAATATATACAATATAGTCAACTATGACACAGTGCCATAACAGTCCAACAACAGAACCAAAAACACTGTGATGTGCAGAGTCCCACTTAACCAGGTTACCAAAAATGTCAGTTAAATATGGGATGAACACGGAGCACATTATTAACATTAAAATGCACAGCAATGAAAAGGAAACTACACACAGATGGAACTTTACAACATACACATGTGCGGAGCTGAAATAATTAATCGACTCAAAACCTCGACAGAGGTGCTATGGCTGTCTGTTATTATGGCGGAATTAAGATATACCCTCCACTGCCTTAGTGGGAAACACTGGACAGATGTTCATCTACTGTGTTATATTAAAGGTTTTCATAAATCTATGTTTAAGCTGTGTCCAAAGATAATGAACACAAACTCAAAAGACTTTAAGTCTATTTCAGAAGACTCTCAAATAGTAATGTTTTAGTTATACAATATATTTTCAAAAGAGGAGAATAAATAATAACTAAAACAAAATGAAGAAACAGAAAGTCTCTGAGTCAGCTAAAGTCATTTTAAATCTCAGTATGAGTCAATAATCAATGCATCCCCGGCACAAACCCAACGAGACATTCATGATTAACGCTGGTCTCTACCAAGGTTATAATAGTTTTGGATTTTTAATTATAGTTTAGTTTTAATTAGTTTTGACTTTTTTTTCTCTTATTCAGTTAGTTTTAATTCGTTTTTAGAGCAGGTTTGTTAGTTTTTATTAGTTATCGTTTTTTTCTGAATGCTTAGTTTTAGTTTAGTTTAGTTTAGTTTTAGTATTAGTTTTAGTTATTTCATATATTTTATCTTCCTCATCATCCTATTCAAAGAAATTAGTGAGGCGTGGATATGGGCTACCCTGGACACTTTATTTGGGGGTCGGGTTAGGGCGGCTCATGGACTGAGCAGAGACACAATGTACCGTACAATGTATAAATTCCTTATAGCAGGTTGAGGGGGGGTGCAATCCATACACAATGTCACTTACGTGAAACAATGCGAACATGTGCAAAGCATGACAGGAGATGCACAAAGCAGCCAGCAGTTAAAGCAGATAGAAACATATTATAAACCAGCTAACCAGCAGTTAAAGCAGACAGAAACATATATAAACCACTTATAAACATATATAACCCAGTTCCTCATCAGTAAACCACACCTTAGCAGATCTCTCATCTCTTAATCATCTCCAGTTCCATTCTTAGCTAACTTTGCTTCAGTTCAGTTCAGCTAGCTGTAGCTAGTAACATCAAACGTTTTTTATCATTCTAACAGGTTCCATACCTCTGTAATTGGATTAGTTTTCATCCTCCTCTTTTCTCCTCTTCTAAACTGTGCAGTTCAGGGCTTGGAAGGTCTTTTCATGGTGATAAACTCTCCAGTTTTAACCTGGATGCTAGTTCAACACTGACTCTGTCCTTTAGCTCTGCTCTGTCTCTGTCACTCACGCGCACACACACGGTACGCCAAAAAAAAAAAAAAAAAACCTGACCCATGTATCACTACAGTAAACCCCAGACAGGACTGTGCTGCTGTGTCCCAGCTTTAGTCTGTATGTTCCAGGTAGAGTGGGGACCAGAAGATGACTGGAAACCACCAGTGACCACACATGACAGACTGTGAAGTGTCCTATGGTGTCACCAGCTCAAACTGCTGGAGCGAAATAAATTAATTTCATATCAATCCGACATTGACAAAGACGAAAACGAAGGGAATTGTATCCATAATTTTTTATACGTTTTAGTTAGTTTTGTAAGCTCACGATACAGTTTCAGTTAGTTATCGTTTTTTTTCTTTTAATTAGAGTTTTTATTTATTTCAGTTAACGAAAATGTTTTTTCAATTTTAGTTTTCGTCATTTCGTTCGTTTTCGTTAACGATAATAACCTTGGTCTCTACAAACACCAAAGAACATGCAAATAAAAGTGTAACCACAGACCATGTTTTCCTTACCTGTCAAGTAAACCGGTTTCCTTCCGATCTTGTCTGAGAGTGGCCCAAAGACAATGTTTCCAACCAGAAGGCCAGCGAAGAACAGTGACCCGGCCAAACTGACTTTATAGGCCTGGTGTCTGATCAGCAGCCACTGAACAACAAACACACATGGGCTGTTATACCTTTTCTTTACTCATGCAGGTGTTGTCTGGGTCGAAAAAACTGAAAACAGTGCTGTGTGGTTCTCTGACCTCAGTCACTATGGAGTCAATGTCCTCAGTGAAGGTGACATGAGGGACCACGTCCTGCTGGACTCCATCCTCATCCTCCACCTCATACTGTGATGGGGCTCCAACCAGAACTATTAGCATGGCCTGACAGGCCATATACACCTGGAATACACACAACACCACCGGAGAAGAGGCTTACAAATACTAGATATTCACTCATTTCACCGGAAACACAGTAAGAGAAACATTTAAGTGACACTAAAACTCATAAAACTAGCAGAACATGATTAGTTAAGTGTAAGAGTGGCTGGGTGAAGGCTTTCAAAGATTCTGTCACTGATAACAACGTCAAATATGGAATATTATATTTTACACAAAATATTTTTTTAAAAAAGAGTAACACTAGTAATAAATAGGGCTGTAAGAAAATATCAGTTCTGCAATATATCCTGATATTTCATTTCACAATACTGTATTAATATTAAAAAGTACTGTGTCGATATTTTTAGGGGTTTATTCAAATACAGATATTGTGCAGGTTCATTTTGTTTTTCTTTTTTGTTTATATGTTATTCTTTATTATTTCACACTCTTTTATTAAATAATGCTAGTAACTTCGTTCGATTGAAATATTTTTTATTATCATTTATTTGTAACATTACAGCAACACAAACTCCAAAAATTATTCACAGAAAACTGTCATTTTTTGCTGATCAACATAATTATTGTACAAGACAAACCAGTGAAACACGGTGTGCTCTGCCTTTAGGCAGAACAAATCAGTTACAGCAAACTGTTTTTCATTGGGCCATGGTTGCGTGGAATGGATTGCCAGGGTTTTTGTTGTTAGAAAATAATAGAAATTGTTTTCAAAAGAAATTAAAACTTTTTTTTGTTTATACAGCAGGCATGAAATGGAAAGACTATAATATTGAAAGATGTCTTATGATTTGTATCAGACAGCTATTGTTTGGTGAAGGAGTACGAATGTATAGTACCTATTGTGTTTGTTTATTTATTTTTATTGCATTGGGCTGTTGTATATGTCCCGTTTGTGTGTGTGTGTGTGTGTGTGTGTGTGTGTGTGTGTGTGTGTGTGTGGGCGTGAATGGTTTGATGTTGATGTAAAATAATTAAAACTGTAGTGTAATGTAGAGGAGACCCCAGGAAGAACAGCAACTGAATCACCAGTTGCTAATGGGGATCTGAATTTCTGAAATGAAAATAACGAACCTGGTAAGAAGCCGTTCAAACTCCTTTCTGAAACAGCTGTACCTTATCCAAGTGTTTGTGTGTGTGTGTGTGTGTGTGTGTGTGTGTGTGTGTGTGTACCTCTGCTCACATTAGCAGGTTCATGGGAGGATTAGCTTAACGGTTGGCACGCGCCGAGCGGAACTTCATTCAAGGATACAGAGATTCGCAAATGAATGTGAAATTAACGATTACTGATGCAAAGAAGGACAATATTTTAAATCACCTAAGATTACATAGAGCCTTTTAATTAATTCGGCGTATGTATGAACTATCTGCACATTACTTTAAACACAGTCATCCATTTCTATATGCCGTCCAATGCAGTTGACGTTGTTGTGAGCATTAGCATGAACTGAATCAAAGAATAGCACTGAAACGCTATTTTTGTATACCGAATAAAGTAGTAGCTCTCAATGGTTTGTAAATCACGTTTTTGTTACGGTCGACTTATTTTCTAAAATTGCTAATGAACAATGTAAATATTATTAGCCGTTTTAATGGGAGTTTGTTGTCATGTTCGCTTCCGGCCAGACTTGATTTTCTCTTTTCTGTGGCTTATAGTTTGCTTGTGTATGAGTTAATAGTTCAAATGTGAAACTGATATTTGCACTAAAATTGTAAATGATAGGTGTTTATTCAGTGACAAATGTGTAATTTTATCAGGCTAGAGTCCAACGTCAAACCGTTCCAGGCTCATCAAAGCCACGTCGCATTAGACACACGGCCGATATTACTGACACTTAGCCTGCGCCGCCGCGGTCTTACGGATGAAAACATGATGTATTGTACCAACCTGGGTCAGGACCAGGATAGTTACCGCCCTTTTCTGATAAGGTCCAAACTCGCCGACAATTTGGAAAGCCTCCTCTAAATTCATCCCGAGCAGAACGCCCGAGAACAGCGCGTCTTCGAGTTAGCATAACCAAAGATGACACAAACCTGAGAGTAACCTGCCGTCTACTTCCGGCCTCGCTTTCCGCCCATGTCCAACTAGTGGCTTACATGTCTAAGCAAATAAACTAGCTTACACTTCGTTCAGCAACTCCTTTATTTTGGAAGGCACTTTACACAGAAAAAAACGCTTTCGACTTGCACATTTAGAATAACTTAAGCATAATCAGGACACTTGTTCCTTTAAAACATAATTGCAGTCATCCCTTTACAAACTAAATAAAAAATGGCAAACAATACAGAAAAAGAAGAGCAAAAACAAATTAAAACTGACAGAGCAAGATAAATATTAAATACAACTGATAATGGACTTTATAATACTGAGAGCCAATTATCTGTGAGAGTCCAAATGCGTGGATCACAGATAGTTCTACTTCATACCAGTCAAACACAGAAGCTACTGCTGACTGTGTGGTTTTTACTCTGACATTTATTTCATTAAAACTGAGTCAGCACCACACAATTCCCCATGTGTATTTCTGGAATTCATCTTAGTTCATAACACAGGACAGAGCTACTAACATAATGTGGTGCACACTTTTAATCCCCCTCGGCCAAATATAGTTTAAGATTCTGTTGAAAGTTACTGTCCTATAATTTAGATTAGATTGTCAAACTTATTACATACATATTTATATTTGAAAGTATTCAGATATTATAATTGCAAAAGGCTATTTGACCATGAAAAAGTAGGTCAAGGTCACCTATTTTCAGTAGACTTCTGCTCCATGCCAAGATGCATGCACAGTATAAATTTGGTGCAGGTATGTCAATGCGTTCTTGAGATAATGTGATTATATTGTTGAATGGACAGACGGATGACAAAATGATTACAATACCCCTTCAACTAGAAGTTGACTGAGGGGTAAAAACCACACACTTCTATTTACAAAAAAAGGTCTTTAGCAACATGATACTTTAAGATATTTAGGTACAATCAGGGCTCCTACATGTTTACAGACCCAAATTTATGATCACATTTCAAGGACTGACAATACAGTTTCTGTGATTATTTATAGTCTTATTCAGAACATGTGTAAAAGGTGGACTGTCGTCACACACTCAAGCAAATATATTTTGGTATTGGTCAAATACTATCATCTACTCAAATTATAAAATGACAGTACATCTAAATCCAATATGTTTGCTCCTTTTTCAAGATATAAACTTTTCAGAGAGGAAGCAGATGATGAGGGCGATCCAAACATATGCTCCCCTGCAAAGTCAGTTTTAAAAACCATCAGCATTTTTGCAACATAAGGAGACAGTGAATTTATTTCACTGACATCCTTGACTTTGAAATCTACCCTTTTGAGTTCACATGGTCCACTTTTCATGTTTTATTGAAGACGTTCTGCATCCTGGTCTAAGTATTCACACCAAGTATGAACCATAACCTTTTCCATGTGGAAGATATCTCTGGTTCCTTTGTCATCTCATAACTGACATTTTTGGATCTCATAATGGCTCGTGCCTAAAAGGACTTTTTCCAAACACATCCTCAACTGCATTTATATGCATGACTTTTCCAGGATCCTGGGATATGGGTACATCTCCATGCAGAACTTGTGAGACTCCTTAAGTCGTGGTCTAGTAACAGCTGGAAAGTAACAGTGTACAAAATCACACTGCCTTCACGTTATCATGAAGATGAGCCGTTCCATTTTTGAATTCGAAATTACTAGTGCACTGATGCTGCATTCCAGGCAACCTGTAACTTGTGTTTTTCCAACCTTCAAACCTGTGACTTCCCACCCGTGAACTCGAACTAGATCGATGTACTCCCACTTCCGAGTTCTGACGTCACGTAGCAATGGCAGCCCCCATGGATGCAGTGTTTATGCAGATTGTTTATTAAAACAAGGTACTGTTCTAACGTTATTTATCTGCAGATGTTCTGCATAATCAGCAGCTACTTTAGCGTTAGCTAGTTTTCAGTCCATTGAGCGCAACAATAAATTTAAACAGCTTCTCTTGCCTTATGCACCGTTTTTACTCCACTGTTTCCCTCAAATAACCAAGGAGCAAGCACCTATGGCGATAGAAATGATTGTAAATGAACATAACTTGAACATGCTGGTTTGTTTACATCTAGCTCCCACACTTCCTTGCACTCAGGCAGTTTGGTGTGACTTGCCTGGAGCGCTACAAAGTCATGAGTCGTGGTTTGAAGTCGTGACTTACGGGCAAAAAAACCGGCCTGGAACGCAGCATGAGTTCAAACGCTTTTGTTGTTGCAGTAAAATGAATGTCTGACATAATTTATCGTGACCTACTACTTGGATAAAACAGTTCTGCATGCGTTAAATCGTCTACTACAGCATTTATTATTATTATTATTATTATTTTGCAAATTGCGTACTCTATAAAAGCGCGAACACATCAGCCAACAGCAGCAGAGCGTTAATAAAAGCACTGTTCATCATTTGAGATGGATCCCTGTTGTTCTGCGCCATGTTGAAAGGGTCACAGGTTATTTTCATGTCCGCAGGTCTTGTAACATTTTTTTCTCAGTTCTCCCGTGGAAAATACGACGTGATGGGGCGTTTACGTGCAACTAGTATTTACCATAATTCCCAAAGCATGTGAAGGCAGGAACAGTCCTGGTTCTGCAGGGAGCTGTTATGTAGGTCCAGTCTCTGGTTCTGGAGAAGACTTCAGCTTACCCGTCTGCATTTCATCTGCACCCGAAGAAACTGGGGCGTTTCCGGTCTGATTGAAAGGAAACTTATGGATTTCATAATGGCTCGTGCCGAAAAGGACTTTTTCAAACACATCCTCAACTGCATTTATATGCATGATTTTTCCAGGATCCTGGAATCTGGGTACATCTCCATGCAGAACTTGTGAGACTCCTGAAGTCGTGATCTAGTAACAGCTGGAAAGTAACAGTGAATAAAATCACACTGCCTTCACATGCTGTCAGGAAGATGAGCCTTTCCATTTCTGAATTCGAAATTACTAGTGCACTGAGTTCAAATGCTTTTGTTGTTGCAGTAAAATGAATAAAGTCTGACAATTTATCGTGACCTACTACCTGGATAAAACAGTTTTGGATGCGTTAATTTGTCTGCAACAGCTTTTTTTTTTTTGCTCATTGCGTACGCTATGAAAAGTGCACATACATCAGCAGGACGTTAGTAAAAAAAAAAAATTGTTCATTATTTGAGATGAATTCCTCGTTGATGTTGAAAGGGTCACAGGTTATTTTCATGTCCGCAGGTCGTGGAACATTTCTTTCTCAGTTCTCCAGTGGAAAATACGACGTGATGGGGCGTTTACGTGCAACTAGTATTTACCATAATTTCCAAAGCATGTGAAGGCAGGAACAGCCCTGGTTCTGCAGTGGGCTGTTATGTACGTCCAGTCTCTGCTTCTGGGGAGGGCTTCAGCTTACCTGTCTCTATTTCATCTGCACCCGAAGAAACTGGGGCGTTTCCGGTCCGATTGAAAGGAAACTTCTTCTTTATATAGGCGTACACAGCCAAAAACACAGCCAACAGACCCAGAAACAGAGTCACACCCACACCCACACCCACAGCCGTTCCGGTCGAAGGAGCCTGTCCGTTGAGGGGGTTCTGTACGGGTTGGCTGGTCTTCTCACTCACAGGGTTTACCATCTTGCACGTGAACGTCTCCGCGCGCCGGGTTGTCTCGTTGTCGTTTACTTCCAGTTTGTTTCCGAACTCGGCCCAGTCAGCGGTTCCTATTTTCCACCAGTAGGACACGGGTTCGGCGGCCTGCAGAGCTGCCTCCTGGCCCGGTACCGGGTCACAGTACAGGACGTACAGGTCTTTGTTCGGCCTCACCCACACATACGGGTCCGGAACCTCCTGGATCATCCGGGCCTCGTACCGATCCGCCTGAATCACGTTGTTCAGCTCCACTGAAAACTCGCCGTTGTCGGCCTCCGTGGTCTGTGTGATCCGCAGCTGTCCGGTGGTTGTGTTCAGTTCGGTCCGGTTTCTGAACACACCGTAGTACTGCAGTTCAATCTCATCTTTGATCCACTCCGCCACCAGGTTCCCATTGTGCGTCCACAGGACACTTCTGACTGGGTCCGGAACCGCGGTGGGGCTGAGGCTCAGGGTTCCCCCCGGTCGGAAATATGTCGGTATATTTTTGGCTGAAATGTGCGTGAGTTGGAGCACAAACAGGAACACCGCCGTCCACAAACCCGCTTTAAACTCCATATCCAACACTGGCCGAAACAGGACTCACCGAATAAACACGTCCATGTCCGCGGGAGGATCTAACTTCTGTTCACGACTGTTAGGTCTGCGCCACACCTTCAGCAGCGCGCGACTGGTACGGCAGCGCGTCGGACAGGAAGTCATACGTCAGACGCACTGCTGCCGTAAACCACCTGAAACTGTCGAGGAGAGCAAACCATACCCATAACACTTTTCAAAAGGAGGCGGTGGTTCAGTGGATAGCACTCGTGTCTCACAACGAGAAGGCCGTGGATTCTATTCCAACACTAGTCACAAACACAAAGAAAAGACGTAATTAACTACAAAAGAGGAGACACAAAGAAGATAATCAATAACACTCAGGAATCTACTACACATTACAGTTAAAATCATGAAATAACTTAATTGTTTTGATTAAGCTATTGTTTTTCTTCTCAAATTTTCAGTGCTGTTCCAATATGTTTTAAGATCTGTTATTCTGAAGTTGTAAAAGGAGGGTGTGTTTTCTTTTTTGTTTGTTTTTTGCCAAATCATTTTGTGTAGATAATATTTTGCTAAAATAATGATTAAATTGATTATGTTTTTCAATGGCTGATGAATTCCTATTGGTGACTATGAGAAGTAGTTCAGATTTGCTCAGTAAGATATATATATATATATATATATATATATATATATATATATATATATATATATATATATATATATATATATATATGGAACCAAATGAAGTATACCATGAAAACAAAACAGATGCTGGATGGTTTCTCCCTCACAGCCACAGAATGTACAAATGTCACTCATTGTAGGAAAAAAAAAAGTACATATATTTGCTTTTGAAGTGTAATATCTGTGCACGATTTTAAATAGTACTTCTTTGATTTTGCTCACAATTACATACTGATGAGGGAGCTGGAAGATCGAGTTTTAGAGTTTTTGTCTGAAAATGTCCATGGGTGTTTACGTAGGAGTAGTGACAGGAGGGAGCAGGTTTCTAATAAAAGTGTTGTTCCATCTCTTATCTGTGATGGGGATAACACAAATGGCAGGAGGATTGACTGTTACAGACAGAGGTGTATCTGTCTGTATGCTCTGTGCTGAAGAAACGAGCCCAGCCCACCTCTAACCCTGGTCCCCCAGATTACTTCAATATCATTTCAGTGCTAGCTTTAAATTGAAGTAAAAGAAAATATCCCCTTTGCACCACCATTCATACTAATATACAGAAAGATTTGTTGTAATCCACTGTACTGCTATTTTATCCTTATTGTCAAGGGTGCCCCAAGGGTGAGAAAAGTGATGACAATTATAAGGGCACATGACGAACAGGGGCCCCAGAAAATAGAACATTAGGCCTACTTTTTTTTTGATGAAACTTATTAACCAAACACCAAAAAAAAGAATGTTTGCTTCACCAGGCGCTAATGCAGGGTTTGGTCTAGGTACCAGAGTTCCTACTGATTCTAGTAAATATACTTCCATCTAAAAAGTAAAACTGTATTTTATTTGTATTTGTTTATGGTTATGGTTTATGGTTACGCATTTGGCAGACGCTTTTTTCCAAAGCGACTTACAGGGGAAAACCAATTAAATCACTCAATCAATCAAATTTTATTTATATAGCGCCAGATCACAAGAAAGTTATCTCTTGACATTTTATATATAGAGTTGGTCCAAACCAGACTCTAAGCCAATTTACAGAAACCCAACAGAATCCTCCAGGAGCAAACACTTGTGACTGGTGACAGTGGCGAGGAAAAACTTCCCTTTAACAGCAGAAACCTCGAGCAGACCCAGACTCCTGGAGGATGGCCGTCTGCCTTGACCAGTTGGGGTTAAAGAGAGAGAGTAGAGAAGGGGAAAAAGAGAGAGCGATAGAGATAGGGACTGGGGGAGAGGGGGAGAAGGGGGGAGTAGGGGGAGACACATGGAGGCGGTTGAGGATAAGTGAGTGGTGACGATGAGGGCAGGGAAGAGGCCGGACCACCGCAGCAGGTCCAGAGATAATCGTGAAAGAATCTGTGGTTGTCCTGGGAAAACCTTATTAGAATATTTAAAATGGAATGTTTGAAAGTGCTAGGATAGGAGGTGCTCTCGGAAGAGCTGGGTCTTCAGGAGCTTCTTGAAGATAGGCAGGGATGACTCTGTTCTTGTAGCACTTGGTAGAGCGTTCCACCAACGTGGAACGACCCATGAAAAGAGCCTGGATTGTCTTGTACAAGGTCTGGGGACCACCAGACTACGTTCCCCAGACGAGCGGAGTGGTCGTGGGGCGACATAAGCTTTTATTAGTGCACCTAAGTAGACAGGAGCAGACCCACGGAGAATTTTGTAGGCTAGGATTAAAGATTTGAATTTGATGCGGGCAGCTATGGGTAGCCAGTGTAACTCAATGAGTAAGGGGGTGACATGTGCCCTTTTAGGCTGATTGAAGACCAGACGCGCTGCTGCATTCTGGACCATCTGTAGTGGTTTGACAACACAAGCTGGGAGGCCCGTTAGAAGAGCATTGCAGTAGTCAAGACGGGAGATAACCATAGTCTGCACCAGGAGCTGGGTGGCCTGTTGGGTTAGGTATGGCCTGATCTTTCTTAGGTTGAACAGAGTGAAACGGCATGATCGGGTGACAGAGGCAACGTGATCCGTGAAGGTCAACTGATTATCAATCATGACTCCCAAGTTACGTACTACACTGGTAGGAGCCAGAGGTATGGAGTCAATAGTGATGGAGATGTCCAGCTGTATGGTTGGCTTAGCTGGGAAGACCAGCAGTTCAGTTTTGGACAGGTTCAGCTGAAGGTGATGGGCTTTCATCCATGCAGATATGTCAGAGAGACAATCTGAGATCCGCACTGAGACTGTGGAGTCATCAGGTGGGAATGACAGATAGAGCTGGGTATCATCAGCATAGCAATGATATGAGAAGCCGTGTGAGTGGATGATCTGACCGAGTGAGGTGGTGTATATGGCAAAAATGAGGGGGCCCAACACAGAGCCTTGGGGGACCCCCGTGGTGAGGCGGTGAACTGCTGATGTGTGCCCTAGCCAGGACACACTGAAGGACCGACCAGTGAGGTAAGATTGAAACCAGGAGTGTGCGTGGCCTGTGATGCCCATGTTCCAGAGTATGGATAACAGGATATCATGATTGACAGTGTCAAATGCTGCTGATAAGTCCAGTAGAATGAGTACTGAAGACTTGGCTGCTGCTCTAGCCTCTTTCAAGGCTTCTGTCACAGACAACAGAGCCGTTTCAGTGGAGTGGCCGATTTTGAAGCCAGATTGGTTGATGTCCAGGAGGTTATTTTGGGAGAGGAATTCTGTGACCTGTTTGAAAACAGCCCTTTCGATGATCTTAGAAAGGTATGGGAGGAGTGAGACTGGTCGATAATTCTCCACTTGAGTGGGGGTGAGGGAAGGTTTTTTGAGTAGTGGTGTCACCTGCGCTTGTTTAAATACTGTAGGAAATGTTCCTGAAGTCAGTGAAGCATTAATCACATGTGTGATTGGTGCTGTGATAGTAGGGGCTACAGACTGTAAGAGGTTGGATGGAATAGGGTCCAACAGGCATGTTGTAGGACGGCTAGAGGAAAGGAGTTTAGACACCTCGTTCTCTGTGAGCGGAGTAAATGAGGGGAATGACGCAGTTGGGCTTTTATCAGTTGAGTTAGTAGTAGCCATAGTCAGGGGAGAGGAAGCAGTGTGTGATGATGATGATGTTGAAGAAGGAGGCGTGCAGTCTATGGGTGGATCAGTGAACTGACTGCTGATAGTAGACACTTTATTTGTGAAAAATGAAGCAAAATTGTCTGCTGTCAGATTAGTAGTGGGCGGTGGAGGTGGAGGGTTGAGTAGTGTTTTAAAGGTTGAGAATAGTTTCTTGGTGTCGGTGGCAGAATGAATTTTGTTATTATAGTAAGCCTTCTTCGCAGCAGTGACACTGGATGAGAAGGATACCAGTAGTGACTGGAATGTGATCAGGTCAGAAGAGCTTTTTGTTTTGTGCCATTTTCTCTCTGCGGCTCTGAGGTTGGTACGCAGCGACCGGAGGTTATCATTGAGCCATGGGTGGGACTGGGAGGATTGAGCAGGTCTGGTGGATAGAGGGCACAGATTATCCAGACAGGAGCTAAGTGTAGAGCACAGAGACTCAGTGGCATCGTTAACCTCTAAGGAGGAAAAAGTGCTGGGGGGAGGGAGAGCGGAGGCTACGACAGTGGAGAAGTGGGTGGGGGACAAATTGCGGAGGTTGCGGCGGAAAGAGACCATGGGGGAGGGAGCAGAGTGTTTTTCAGGGAGAGACACACTGAACTGAATGAAATAGTGGTCAGACAGGTGTAAAGGTGTGACTGTGAGGGCATCTGTGATGCAGTTTCGGGTGAAAATGAGATCGAGCTCTTTACCAGCTTTGTGGGTTGGAGGACTGCAAACCCGCTGTAGCTCAAAAGAGAGTATTAGTGACATGAAATCTGAGAAGCTGGGATTGTCTAAGTGGATGTTCATGTCACCGAGGACTAGCATGGGGCAGTCATGCTCTGGGATGGAGGAAAGCAGAGTGTCAAGCTCATCAGGAAAATCACCCAGTTGCCCTGGTGGACGATAAATGACAATTATGTAAAGTTTGACTGGTGCTGTCACTAGGATGGCATGGTATTCAAAGGAGTTGTATTTGACTGAAGGTAGGAGTTGATTGTGTTTCCATTTGTTGGAAATTAACAGACCAAACAGATTAATTTGTATATTAATGTAAAAACAAAAGTAAGACTGTCCTTAGAAAATATTGTAAAAGATGGTGAGCACTTCTTTCATTTCTTGCAAGAAATCCTACAATCTGCACAGTGTTATATTTTTAAGGTTTGTGGCACTGAAGTGGTGGGACCCAAAGGGAGATGGTTTTTTTTCACAGGGCTCCAAATCCCCGACAGCCCCCCCGCCTATTGAAAAACCATTAGCCAGCTACATTAGGAAGCTAGGAAACTGATTGCTATCAGCTAGACACTCCTTTATAAATGGGTTTTACATGAACTATTGTGAAATCTGATCCAAATAGAAACATAGAATAGAGATATTTACACAGTCTGTGCTTTAACACCCGGCCAGTTGTAATGACATTTCAGTTATTTACTGGTTCCAATGAGATGACCATTTTTGCTATAGCTTCAGTAACAGAAGTATGTTTTATGGCAGACATACCACACTAACATTTATCTCACAAACCTAGACATTTATTTTAGAAACACCTTTTCTACATCTGACTCATCAATTGTGAATTACCTGCTACTTTTGCCTATTACTGTATAAACTAATGGTATAAGATAATACTTTCTCATGCACATAGAAAACCCAACATGAACTAAAGTCAAGGACCAAGTCAAAATAAAAACTAAACACGTTAAAACTATTGGAACTGTAGTTCTAAACTACATCTGACCTTATACAATAAACAGTTTCTCTGAAGCCACAGAGGGAAGCACATTATATGTGGATAGGGATGTAACAATGTGAAAATTTCATATCAGTTATTGTGACTGAAATTATCATGGTTATCATTATTATCACAGTATTGTTGAAATGTGCTCGAAATGTTCATAAAGTACCAATACACAACCTGAAATAATTTAACCAAGTTGTATTTTGAAAAAAACAAATAAAATAATAGGCATGATGTACTTTCTGTAGGCAGAAACATTCAAATATTAACATTTTCATTTATTTATTCATTCTAATCTAAATGATTGGAAAGGGGCAGGATGAAGAAAACTTATAATACCTGCCCCTTTCTTCAAACATCTGCTTCCATCAGATATGTTGCCATTACAGATATTACAGTAAACAGTTTACATAATAGTCATTACAAACAAAACAAATCTAAAATCCATATCCACATGTAAACATCAAACATACAGGTGTGCATTAAAGATAGCACCTTATAGCCATTGTTTGACCATTTTTCATCTCAAGTTTGTGTTGAAAGTGCAGTAATCAAGCACAGTTATCATGATAATTAGAATTTAAACAGTAATGCTAACCGTCAGGAATTTTACCAGTTTATTGGTATACCGGTAATGGTTACATCTCTATATGTGGATGCTAATGATAGTCAAGCATGTTCACCACAGGTAGAACAACTACAAACTATTTACTTAATGTGATCATTTTGTAAACTTATCAGGCATGATCACTGAGACAGATCCTGTTGGTACTTTCTCACAAAATTGCAGTTCCTCTTTCAGTCAACCATCAGTAATCCTGCTCAGCAGTGGAACAAACTGTATTCAAATTAAAGAGGCATAGAAGTAGAAAACGACCATAAATCTCTTTATTTTCAAAACGTTAACACATTTCTATTCCTAAGAAGTGGGAATTCATGAGAAAGCATCCTAACATTCAGACAAGAGAAATAAATTCAGACAGACATTCAGACACTGAAATAAAATGTAGAAAACACACAAACGTAGAAGTAAATAAGCTAATAAAAATAAGCTAATAAAAAGCTTTTTTAGTTCTGGCAGCGGAGGGGCAGCCTGGACTTCTGCGGCGTTGAACGCTCTGGGTCATTTTCAGCCATTTTTGGCCTCAGAGGGATCTTAGTCTCCTTGCCACCTTTTTTTTGCTGAAAAAAAAAAAAACAAAAAAACAGTCATGTTTAATATCCAAATAATGCTGCCTTTCCGAAGCACTGACATTTTATTCAGTATTACTTTATCTGTTAAAAATAATGGCTGACCTTGAAGAAGGGAACACGTTTGCTCTCATTGAACACAAGGTTCTCGTCGATGAAGGACGGCTCCGTGGCCACACTTTCATTACATGTACTCGGCTCATCGTCCAGAGAGTCCTGAACACACACACAAAATAATGAACACACTGGGACCACAGTAAATCACAATGTACATTCAGACCACACCAACTAGGATTTCCAGTCACAACACACTGTACGTCCTGTCCTTCTCCTTTGTCTGCAGTCACAGTGGGGGGGGGGGGGGGGCTGAACTGTCCCAAGTATCCATTCAGTTCATTCATTGTTTGTGTGCTTAATGGTCATAATCATTTTATAAAAACACTGTTTCATGGTTTCCAGGAACAACAAATAGACCTATATGCAGGGTTCGTACACAAGGTCAAATTCAAGTACTTTTCAGGCACTTTGAAGGGTCATTTTCACCTCATCACTGGGGTCAAATCTATATCTACAGGAATACATATACTTGTGATTATTTTTTTCCACTTTTTAATCACAATGATGCATATTGTATTATGCTATAAACATCTAAAATTATATTTCATTATAGCAAAAAGTTTAGAAATTAAAGGAGAACACAAAGTTTTATCCAAACCAAGGGAAGCCACTTTGCGTTCTTCAGACACACTCACACTGAGACAAAGATGAAGATACAAATGTCCCTGGAGTCGACCTGAGAACACACACCAATTTTCTTTTTTGACAAAGTTTTATTTTTCAAAATGTATCACCTCTCTGTAAGTAGCTTTGGCTTGGCATCTAACCTGACAGAGTTAATATGAAAAATAAATAAATCACATCAGAGTTAGAATTACGAGCACTTTCAAGCACTTTTCAGACCTTGAAAAGACAACATTGAAATTCAAGCATTTTCCAGGATTTCAAGCACCAGTACGAACCCTGTATATGCCTAAATTACACACTAAAATAAATACTACCATTTGAGAGAAGATGTGCAGAATCAGAATAGAGAAACATGAATCTAAATGAACATGGCATCAGCTGTGCACAGAGAACGGATCAGGTGGATTTAGGCGCCGTTCGATCACAGTGACTCTAACGTACCTGTTCAACGTGGCCCAGGTTGTCCTCGTCTTCGTCTTGCTCCTCTTCCTCCATCGCGGCCTGGAGCTTCTGCTGCTCCCTCCTCAGACTGTCCAACAGCTCACTGCGCCTGCGCGACTTCACCAGGTCCCGAGGATACACAAAGTCCCTACGCTGTGGAGTGGCACCTGAAAGCAGCAGACAAACATCACATGGGATCCAGATGGTATGAGGAAGGCAAACTACGACAGCAGAGACAGAGCGGGACACCCACCGGTGGGGACGTCCTGCTGCAGCTCGTCCTGCAGGAAGCCGTTGACCGTCTGCTGAGCGGTCTCCACCTGGTTCTGCAGCTCCACCTGCTCCTGATCCACCGCAGAACCGTCGGTGATGGCCTGTTTCTGCGCAGCGGCTGAAGCCCGTTTCACCTCCTCCTGCTGACACGAAAGCTCCTGTTCTGCCGTCCGACTCTGCTCACTGCAGAACGCCTCCACACTCTGAGAACATAGAACATGATTACACACACAAGAACAACATGGAACATGATTACACACACACACACACACACGAGAGCATGGAACATTATTACACACATGAGAACAACATGGAACAGTATTTTATACACACACTGCTTTCCACAGTGTTGTGACTGGACTCCTGAACCAGCTATATAAGCAGATGTTTTTTCTTGTTTCTTTTTTTTTTTTTTTAAATCATGCCCACGGACTTAAAAGTTTTCATTCACCATACAGAGCGACATAAAGAGAGAAGGTATTTATTTCACTAATAACACACTTCATCGCTGATAAACAACAGAGAAATACCTTTTCACCCCTCTGTGTGGAAAAAGAACAACTTCATATTTATGAGTGCTGGCATATCCCAGAGCAGTTTTTACAGTGCACTGTCTCCATGACGACAACCAGTAGCACACACAAAATCCTCATTTAAGTAGGGCGGTCTCCAAGACTTTGCACCTGGTGTCATTTGCACAGGGAATCTTAGTTGATCACCCCTGACATGCAAATCAATAGCACACACGTTAGCGCGAGCAAGCACATTTGCGCCCGTTATTTGCGATCTTAGTAAATCAGGCCCTTGGTGTTCTTCAGACACACTCGCACAGACAAAGACGAAGCTAAAAATTTACCTGGAGTCGACCTGAGAGGACCTACGAATTTTCTTTTTTGACGTAAAGTTTTATTTTTCTAAATGTATCACCTCTCTGAATAGCTTTGGCTTGAGTTAATATTAGAAATGAGTAAATCACATCACAGAGTTATAATTGCAAGCACTTTCAAGCACTTCAACTAAAATTCAAGCACTTTTTAGACTGAAAACACAACATTGAAATTCAAGCATTTTCAAGGAACTGAAGCACCTGTACCAACCCTGTATGACAGTTTACGTCCTCGGAGGCTTTCTGAGCATTCGCCCTTGTTGCACATATTTCTGGTGTTAAATCAAAGGCTGTACTTACCTGCTGGAGGCGCTGTGCTTCAGTGGACACCGTGCCCATCAGAGTGAGCTGCTCCTGGGCTTTAGTCTCAGCGTGTTCACGGGTTGTGGAGTTCCACCGGAGGTCACGTTCCACCAGACCTGCAGTCGCACACGGATGGTGACGCACACAGGGCTGTTACAGCAGCAGAGTCTACTTTTACCACGTAGTGAAATGGTGAAAGAAATGCTGCATTTGTTACCGGACACGGAGCTGTGGAGGTGGGAGCAGGAGTTGATCACCTCCTCCAGAGTCTGTTGGCTGTTGTCGGCGTTCAGACGGAGGGAGGAGGCCAGGGAGGAGGAGGTGGAGGAGAGGAGGTCTGCCTGGGACGACACCGAACGCTCTGCGGATCTACAGCCACTGCACAGACCAACAGGACGGTGACACAGGGATCACAGGTTTGGTTTGTTGTGGTTTTGTTAAAATCAACAGTAAAAATATGCTTTTAAGAAACACCTTGGTTAGACAACGCAGTTAGAGTTAAATAAACGGCCTGGACAAAAAAAAGGAACCACCTTCATTTAAAGTAGTGATATTTGTCTTTTTTTTTTTAAATGGAATTCTTCCTTTTCCCACATTTCCCTGTGCTCTCCATAAACTGTAAATGCTCTGCTTGGGTCTGAATTCTTCATTCATTCAACTCCACAGGTCCATCTTCAACCCTATTTCTGAGTAATGACACCAGAAAGGTGGTTTGGAACACTGGCCCTTTAAATGCAAATGAGCCACTTCAGGCCCCGCCCCCTCCAGGTTGTTGGCTGTGCTGCTCTGCTCTGTCTGACAAACAATTATGGCGTACTCAGAGATCATCGGAAGTCTGGACCTTATATTTACGTCATGATGTAACTAATTATAGACGTAACAAATTAGGAAGGAATTGAAACTGGTTGTAAAAATCTACTCGATTTTTGCCAAAATGAATATCAAGATAACTTTGCAGCACCTGGAGGGTTCAAATTCAAACTTTATGAACTATTAGGGTCCAAATACACAAATAAATGAACCAAAGACTAATAAAAGAGGGTTTAGATAAATATGAGCCCTTTAAGACATTTCAGTCTGTTCATATTTGTTCAGGTTAGTCACATTTTTGGTAAAAGGATAGGTTGTAAATATAAACATTTTCATGTACTTTTACTTTTTCCACACTGAAACAGAGAAAAATTTGGAGTTGTCATTATTTATAGCAGGGGTTTCAAACATGCGGCCCGCCACAGGTTCCAATGCGGCCCGTGGAATGAATTTACAAAAAATTCCACAGTCAAGGCTGTGGAACTCCTTTTAGTTCAGGTTCCACATATAGACCAATATGATCTACAGTTAAATAATAACAGCAGAATAACCAACAAAAAAGAATGGCTCCATATTTTCTTCTCGGTTTGGTGTATAAAAAATCTTACATTATGCCTATAAATAATGACAACTTCAAATTTTTGTCATTGTTTTAGTGCAAAAAATAACATTAAATTATAAAAATATTTACTTTTTCAAACTATCCTGTAACAATAAAATGTGAATAACCTGAACAAATATGAACAACCTGAAATGTCTAAAGAAAATTAAGCACAATTTTAATAATTTTCTGCCTGTTAATAAGTGTTTAACGCCTTTGTAGATCTGATCCATAATGCACATGTAGAAATGATAAGTTGAGGCAGAATATTGTTAAAATTGCACTTATTTTGCTAAAGAAATGTAAGTTTTTTCAGGTTATTTACATCTTTTTTGTTTGGATAGTTAATAAAAGTAAGTATTTTCATGATTTCGTTGGGGTTTTTTACACTAAAACAAAGACAAAAGTTTGGAGTTGTCATTATTTATAGGTTATTATCCTATTATTTTACTGGTCCGGCCCACTGGAGATCAAATCGGGCTGAATGTGGCCCCTGAAAGAAAATGAGTTTGAGAGCCCTGATTTACAGGTTATTATGACAGTATTTTACTGGTCCAACCCACTTATCGGTCTGAATGTGACCCCTGAACTAAAATGACTATAACATCTTTGATTGTTAATATTTTCAGTGTAATTTTTGCATGTCATAAATTCATCCCACGGCCAGGACTGGACCCTCTGACGGGCCAGTTTTGGCCCACAGGCCGTATGTTTGACACCTGTGCGTTCAACTATAGTGTTCGGATTATTAATGTATTAAACGTACTGTTACATAATACAAAAAAGGTCAGGCTCTGTCGTCATCAGTCTGAGAAAAGTGTTTGATTTTGACATAATTCATCTCTCTGAGGCTTTGCCAAATATTGCAGTTGTGTTTGGTCACCTGCTGATGTTCTCCTGGAGGCTCTGCAGAGGTGTTTGCAGAGCTTTAGAGGCCGAGCGTAGATCTGCATATTCTGTCTGGGTCTGGATGTCCAGCAGGTTGAGCTGGTCCTGCAGACACTGGATGGTCCTCCTCAGATTCTGACAGAACCAAACAGCGTGCTGACCTTAGTTTTGTTGGTGTTTTCATTCATGTCAGAAGCTGATGTCTTTGTCCTCTCAGCTCTTACCGTCTGGTGTCTTTCCTGCGTTTGTCTGATGCCGTCCTCCAGTTTGTCCTGTTCAGCCTGCAGCCGGCTCAGTCCATCCACGCTGGCCTCACGCAGCCCCGACAGGTCCTGAGCCAGGCCGCTGAGAAACACCCCCACCTGCTTCATGGCCTCCACCTGAGACAGACACAGACAGACGGACACGGGTCGAAGGCAGCCCTTCAGCACTTTCTGTGATTCTGTCATAAACTCAGTGGACGTGGATGTGCTGCAACCTTGTCGGCCAGGTCTCGCTGCGCTTCCACTGTGGTCTTCAGGGTGTCGCCGAGCTCTTGGACCGCCGCCAGACCCATCAGAACCCGGCCCACCAGGACCTCCTCCATGTCCTGTTGATGCTCCTCCTGAAACCACAAACACACCGATGAAAAGCACAGTCTGGAGTCCACTGATCTGGATTTAAGATTGAACAAACAACTGACCAGAAAAACACAAGCCTTTCAAAGCCCATCATATGATGCTTTATTAACGCACAAACAAAAATAAAACTGACAGATGACGCCGACTGAACCTGAAACCCTGTAACGCAGTGTTTTTCAACCTTGGGGCCGGGACCCCACGTGGGGTCACCTGGAATTCAAATGGGGTCACCTGTAATTTCTAGTAATTGATAAAAATAAAAACGTACTAATAAAAAATATATGGTGAGTTGAGTGAGACAATCACAGTACATAAAAGACATGACAAACTGTGGTTCTGTTTATCTGTCAAACGTTCACTGTGGTCAGTTTCAGATGCTGCAGCTCTTTCATAATTCATAGTTTCAGTTCTTGTTTGTTCAGTATTAATTGTCCTCCTTGTAAATCACAGCTGGACTGACTGGACAGATCCTGACCAAGGAAAATCAAATTCTCCCTTTGTGCAGTAATCTACACCTGGATTTACTGCCTCTGTCCATAATAATACTTATTATATAGACTAAAGGTCCTCTAAAATGAATGTTTATTTGCAACATAGTATAGGAAAATATTACATGATCAAAAACAGATTAATTTTAGCAGACAGAAAATGTCTCCGTTTTGAATATCTGGGGTCACCAGAAGTATGTGAGGTTAAAATGGGGTCAGGAGCCAAAAAAGGTTGGAAACCACTGCTGTAACGCATCCTTCACCCACACACAGGCCTGTGTTCCAGGCGTTCGTCCTCACCAGGAGCTGCAGAACGCTGTCCCTGTCCTGCTCCCTCAGTGCCCCCTGCTGCTGCACTCTGTCTTTGCAGCGGGCCACGCCCTCTGCCACCAGCTGTCCGACTCCGCCCACAAATGCCTCCACGGTGCTCAGAGCGCCTTTCAGTGCCGCCTCGTTCATCACGACCAGTCCATCTGGGTGACAGATCGAAAAGAGACCAGATGAAGACAGGCCATCGAAACAGGACCTGGTCTAGGTCCAGGTCCAGGTTCTGGAGCAGGACCTCAGACAAACCCATTCTACACCACATTCTGGCCTTCAGCTCAGACCTTAAAGGCCTTTTCGTTCAGCTGTTCCTCTGTTATAGCATGTACAGTACACTAACAGCATGTACACCCTGGTCCTCACCGATGGCCTGTGCGTAGCTGCTCAGCATGTGCTGGTGTTTGGATCGTTGCTGCTGAACACAGAGCTGCATGTTGCTGAAGGCGCCGTTCATCCGTTCAGCGAACATCTGCTGGATCTGCCTGTTGTGTCGCTCCACCTGCACCAAATACCGTTATTATCAGGACTGATCATTCAGAAAACTCATGCTTTACAGTAACATACAGATGCACAGGGGTCTGTTTTATAGTGTATTTAGTTTTATAGTATAATATTTGCTTTAATGCTTCATTGTTGACATTAACCAACTGTAATTCTAAGATTATTTGTAATCTTAAAATGCTTATGCTCAGTCAAGTTTTCCATTCTGTCTCTTCTGCTCCAACACTAGGCAGCATTGGCTAAGAAATGTCAGCTAACTTCAACAAACATCACTTAAAGAACTGATACTTTGCTTTTTTCCTTTAAAAAAAAAAAAAAAAGGAATTATGAATTTTCAAACATTTCCCTGTGGTCTACATAAACTGTAAATGCTCTGCTTGGGTCTGAATTCTTCATTAATTCAACTCAACAGGTCCATCTTCAACCCTATTTCTGAGCAATGACACCAGAAAGGTGGTTTGGAGCGCTGGCCCTTCAAACGCACATGAGCCAATTTAGGCCCCGCCCCCTCCAGGTTGTTCTGTCCCGTTCAACCAACAACTGAACATTTTAGGTAACTGGCTTCAAGTTTGGACATATTTTCAGTATGTACAACCGCTGCTGCTGATGAACAGTTACTTCGTACTCTGAGAAACGTTTGTCGGAAGTCTGGACCTTATATGTGCAAATGTAACTAGTTACAGACACAACAAATTAACCAGGAATTAAAACAGGTTGTAGAAGTCCACTCGATTTTTGCCCAAATAAATATAAAGATAGCTTTGCAGTATCTGGAGGGTTCAAATTCAAACTGTATGAACTATTAGAGTCCAAATACACAATTCAATGAACTAGGGATGTAACGACATGAAAATTATTATGATGATTATGTTATTGTGACCAAAATTATCACGGTTATCAGTATTATTGTGGTATTGTTGAAATTGTGCTCAAAATGTTCAAAAAGTATTTATACACACTGAAATAATTTAACCAAGTTGTATTAAAAAAAACAAAACAAAAACAAAAAAAACACACAACAAAAAACCCAAATCAAATAATTGGCACAATGCACTTTCTGTTGCAGAAACATTCAAGTATTAACCCTTAGTGGTCTGAGCCTATTTTGGCCGTTTTTCAGTACTTTTGATTTTGCCTTTATATACTATATAAACAAATGTTTACTATACCCATGTTTGGGATCTTTTTTCAGCACAACTTCATTTATATCATCTGCCTATTATTTTTTCACTTTAACCTACTATATCAAAATAAAAGGTCAGAAAACACAAAAAAATATATAAAATCCAATTTGAAAAATGTTTATAATTTATTGCATAAATAACACAAAGATGCTTAATGAACCTTTTCAAAGACTTTAAAAGTGAATATTGGTTCCAAATATTAGGCATATAAAATTAAAATTGTAATAAATTAAAACTATACTCAAATATTTGACATAAAAGCAGATCTTTACATAGACGTTTTCTCTGGTTAAGTGTGGTAATCAAACACGGTTATCATGATAATTAGACTTTAAGCGGTAATACTAACCGTTGGCAATTTTACCGCGGTTTATAGTTATACCGGTAATTGTTACATCCCTGAAATGAACTAAAGACTAATAAAAGTGGGTTTAGTAAAATATGACCCCTTTAACACAACATGGACATAGAGACTATGACAGTGAATCCTTTTTTTTTTTTTTAAAGCATAATTCTGTCTGTCGTCATCTGGGTTCTTTTGGGTCCAGTGGCCATATTTGGACAAAAAGGTGGAGGTGGGGAAGAGGAAGGGTTGAAAGTTGCTTAAGTACAGTCACCAATAACATATTTCAGTTGTAAAGTTACAGTGTTTGATATTTTTGGCATCACTGGACAAAACTTCCATAATTTCTCTCATCACAGTATTTTCATGTGGTTTTGGTGTGAAACACATATGCTTAGTCTGTGGCAGCTTGGAAACATGCACTTAAACATCCAAACGTACAAGTGTGGATAGTGAGACAGACTGGAGGTGCTTGTGTTTCAGTGTATGACCTTTGTCTTCCTGTCCAGCTTGTCATGCAGACCTGAAACATCACTGGTGCTGGCGTTGACTGTACTCAGAAGCTGCAAAAACAAAACAAAACAAAAAACACACACACACACAACTCTTAGCAACTTGCGTTATATTATTTAACTTCAAGACTTCTTATTGTGTTTTCAACACTAGACTGACACTGTTACTGCTTACTGATCATATCTGTCAAATTAACTGTTTTCTTTTACAAAGCTGCAGAATACAAAATTTAAAAAAAGTAATGTGGTCAAAACCAGCAGGAAAAGCAGAAATACAACAGGAAACACATTTTAAGATCAAGAAAAGTGATTATACACAAACCGAAAAAGAGACTCAAAATGAAAGTGCAGCAATAGCTATATAAAACCAAAAAGTACAGAACATATTACTGCTGAAGGAAATCCACCTAATGTAATCTTACTAAAGATAAACTCCAGCATCAGTTTCCCTTTAGCATATGCGTTAACCACATCTAGACTCAAGATGGTCAAGAAAATCCTGAAATGTGTCAATATGGAGCATGTGGTTATCATGGTATATACCATTTTTTTAAAACTAAAACCTCAGGAGGAAGGATGTGGGACAAAGATTTAACAATGTAGAAGAACTTTAGGAGTGATATTCAATAGAGCTTTCATTTAATATAAACTCCTTTTATTCAATGGTACGATACGAGTGCATCACTAGTGTAATGTATTATGTGGTACACTTTGTTTTCTCTGTCACAAATACTACAATACAACCTAGCCTGAGGTTAAAACATCATTTAATAAATAATATTAAGGACACCTTGTTTGCCAACAAATATGTGACAAGCATACTGTAGTTAGTTAGCATCTTACCCTGGAGCCACATAATGAGTTTTTGATAATCACATTTACACTCTACTGTCCATGTAGCTCTCAAATGCATATTGTAATCTTTCCCAACTTCTTCTGGAATTTCACAACTATAATTGCAGAAATGCTATTTGTAATTCCTCAGTGACAGTGAATGAAAATACCAGTGAAAAACACCATGGATAAAAGATTAGCAGTTAAGATAAAGTACAATTAGTAAAAACAAACATTCTCTGCCTTTGAACCAGGTTTTTTTTTGATAGTGTTTATGGAGCCTCAATGTGTAAATACATGTTACTCAATGTTACGTCAAAAGTAACACAGACTAAATACCCAAATATTTTTTGCGCACTAAGCTAGTTTTTGGCATGAAACCAAAACTTGGCAAACAGCCAAATCCAATCCAATCCAAATAGAACCATCTGTATCCGTAACAGTAGCTTCATCTGGGTTTCGCTGAGGCCTGAAAAATGATTAAAAACCCATCAATGAGTGAAAGGTATTGAAGGGACGAGAACTTCCTGTGCAACATTAAGGATGAGTGATGTGCTTTTAATCATTTACCGACCTCAAAGTTCATCCTTGAAAACTTTCTAATAAATGTTGACAGACCTGTGTGTAGTACTGGTGCTGTCCTGGTCCATACCTGTCCAGCTGTGTTGTAGAGGTTTTCGTGTGCTGTGCTGATCTCAGAGCAGACGAACTCCTCCTCTGTCAGCTTCTCCTTGGTTTGCTGCAGGTCTCGGTTCGTTTCCTCCAACCTGTACAACAGTCAGAAGTCAGACATACGCAGATCGGCATCACTTCGATTCCTTTAGTCCACAGGTGTCAAACATGCGGCCCGGGGGCCAAATCCGGCCCGCCAAAGGGTCCAATCCAGCCAGCGGGATGAATTTGTGAAATGCAAAAATGACACTTTAGATATTAACAATCAGTGGAGTCAAAATCATTTTAATTCAGGTTCCACATACAGACACATACAATTAGATTTCAAGTGGGTCAGACCAGTAAAATATTATCCTAATAACCTATAAATAATGACAACCCCAAATTTTCTCTGTTTTTTTGGTGTAAAAAAGTAAAATTACATGAAAATGTTTACATTACCAAACTATACTTTTACAAAAAATGTGAATAACCTGAACAAATATGAACAAACGGAAATGTGTTAAGAAAAGTAAATGCAATTGTACCAATATTCTGCCTGTTACTAAATGTTTTGTGATTGTAATGCACATGTGTAAATGATAAACTGATAAACCGAGGCAGAAAATTGTTAAAATTGCACTTGCTTTTCTTAAGACAATTCAAGTTGTTTGTGTTATTGAGATTTTTAAGGAAACTTTGTAGATGCAAACCTAATCATAATATAATTTTACTTTTATCACTTATTATTTTACTCGTTCGGCTGAGTTGAGATCAAGTTGGGCTGAATGTGGAACTGAACTAAAATGAGTTTGACAGCCCTGATTTAGTCAAAAGCAGTCGAGTCTCACCTCTGCTGCTTCTCATCCAGGTCCATAGTGCACTGCTCCAGTCTGGTCTTACTGTCCACAAACAGCTCAGTCACCTGTAAACAAAAGGAAAAACAACACAGAGGATGCACTGAGCAGAGGAAAACTCACTTCCATCATGGTTTGGACTAAACACAGGAGACAGGTGTCCTCCTACATCCTGTCCAATTATATCAGTTGGCACTGATAATTATCCTGGGAAATGTCAAGTCATTATTCCTTTCAAAGTCAAAGGATGATCCCCCCCCCCTTTAAAAAAAAAACAACAAAAAAACTCAATATAACTTATTGAAAACTATTGTATATAAAAAGGAAGTAATGAGAAGCATTTACATGATTTATGGCAAGTTATCATCAACCTGTAACATCTGTTTGATCATTTAGGTTTTAAAAGATTCACAGGGTTTCTGCAGGTGTGACGCCACATTTATGACTGACCATGTTTGAATCTGATGTTACATTTGTCCATGAATAATGTTTGTGCAGCTGAAATTAGAGCTACTAAAGCTCCACTCATTCCCATCTCCGTTACAATTAAATCAACACAAATTACATATTTGATTACAAATTTCATTATCATTTACTGTGTCTGTGGGATTGTTAAGACCTTTATCCATTTTGGGGATAATTAGGGCCTTCATTTAGTACAATCCCATTTGAGCCTTTACCTGCAGACACTGGATCCGTCTCAATCAGAACATGAGACATTTGCCAGTAGGACATAAACATTGGAAGAACATTCAAAACTGTTCTGATGATAAAATGTTCAAAATCATAACATACACAAGTAAAAACAAAATGGTTTTAACCAAGAATGACAACACAGATCCTTGATACATGAACGCATATGACAGGGTGTTCGCTCTTTATCTAAATAAATATTCCACACTTTTTCAAAACTGCTACCCCCCAGACCTTGACTTTGTGTACTTCTATACCTGTGTGCCTGCTATTTTGGTTGAAATTGTACCTGTTGTGTGTAAAAGAGAAGTTTATTTTAATCAATGTATGAATGAACTAATGCATAATTCACAGTAAATTTTGCTTTTCTGCCAGAAACATTTTTAAAACACATGAAAATCACAAAACTACATGAATATCACACAAAAAAATTTCCCTAGAATCATTCCAGTATCGACCGGTTAGTGAAATCATATCAAGTTTTTTTATATGCTCTCCTCATGCATTTCACATCTTACAAGACTATGTGCATTAGAGCATACTCTAAAATTAATCTGAGAAACTTTTTTCTATACTTTAAGACTTTCACACAAAATTCAAGACTTTCAAGACCTGCACAGCAACCTGGTATGATGAGTTTTATCACAATAATGTACAAGACCTTTTTAGGGCCTGAACATTATGAACATGAACTCATAAGACGGTGTCACGTACCTTCTTGAGCTCGTCTTCCATGACAGCGATGCGGTCGATGTACTCCGATATGTGCTCGTCATGGCCGCTGATCTGAGCCACCATGGTCCTAAAACAGATGACCCGGGGTTAAACAGTGAATGTGTCTGTCCTGACTCAGATACAGCAGAATGAATGAGTCTGTTTACATGACCATAAAAATAGGATAATTGGAAGAATTAGATAATTGTAATAATCAGCAACTCGCCCACACTGTGTACAGTGTGGACAGGGAGCTGCTGACGTCAACTGAGGATATAGTCGGACAGTGGAAGAAATACTTTGAGGAGCTCCTCAATCCCACCAACATGAATTCCGTGGAGGAAACTGAGCAGAGAGACTAGGAGACAGATGGACCAATCTCCGGGGCAGAAGTTGCCGAGGTAGTGAAACTACTCTGTGGCAGCAGATCTCTGGGGGTTGATGAGATCTGCCCTGGGTATGTCAAGGCCCTGGACCTTGTAGAGCTGTCTTAGCTGACAAGCCTCTGCAACAGTGTGTGGACATCGGGGCAGATCCTTTGGAATGGCAAACTGGGGTGGTGGTCCCCATCTTTAAGAAGGGGGACCAGAGGGTGTCGTCCAACTATAGGGGGATCACACTCCTCAGCCTCTCCGGTAAGGTCTATGCCAGGGTACTGGAAAAGAGGGTCAGTCGGTAGTTGAACTTCAGCTGGGTGGTGGAGGGGGGGTCGAGTTCGGTGTCAGGAGGATCTCATCTCTGCTTTTTGCAGATGATATGGTCCTCTTAGCAGCATCAAGCAGCGACCTCCGGCTCTTGCTGGGGTGGTTCACAGCCAAGTATGAGGCGGCTGGGATGAAGATCAGCACCTCCAAGTCTGAGGCCATGGTCCTCAGCCAGAAAAGGGTAGAGTGTCCACTCTGAGTCTGGGAGGAAGTCCTGCCTCAGTTGGAGGAGTTTAAGTATCGTGGGATCTTGTTCACAAGTGAGGGTAAGATGGAGGGGGAGATCGACACGTGGATCGGGGTGGCATCTGCAGTGATGTGGACGCTAAACCGGTCCATTGTGGTGAAGAGGGAGCTAAGATGAAAGGCAAAACTCTGGATTTACCAGTCAATCTATGTACCGAACCTCACCTATAATCATGAGCTCTGGGTAATGACCAAAAGAATGGGGTCACATGTACAAGTGGCTGAAATGAGTTTCCTTTACAGGGTAGCTGGGCTCAGCCTTAGAGAGAAGCTTGGACATCTGGGAGGGACTCAGAGTAGAGCTGCTGCTCCTCCACATCCAGAGGAGCCAGTTGAGGTGGTTCAGGCATCTAGTGAAGATGCCTCCCTGAGGAGGTGTTTTGGGTATGTTCATCTGGGAGGACAGGCTGGAGGGATTATATCTCTCGGCTGACCTGGGAACGCCTCGGGATGCCCCCGGAGGAGCAGATGGAAGTGGCTGGGGAGAGGGCTGACTGGGCTTCTTTGCTGAGGCTGCTGCCCCCACGACCCGGACCCGGATAAGCAGATGAAGACGGTCTGGTGATAATCACATCTGATGCATTTGCATACATTTCAGAAATGCGATAGTCGTAAACTCTGGTTTAGACGCTCCAGTCCATTATCGGATTTCTTTCAGAGTTCGTATGTACATAGTGATGGTAGAATTAAACTTCCTGCTATTGTCTTCCACTCACATTTGACTTCGTAATTTCCATTTTGCTATGATTTTAATTGTGTTTACACATGAACAGATGTAAAAGAACAAAATAAATCTGATTAACCTGTATACATGCAGGAAGACACTGGAGTGTTGGGGACAAATCTAGGTGTGTTAATCTGATTTATCACAATCAGATTACGGCTGTTATCTGATAAAACATCAGATTATACTGTTTACATGATCGCCACATGATAATCTGATAAATCCAGAAATCGGATAATAATCGGCGTAAAACAGGCTCAATGATTGGCTGCAGGTCAACGAAAACATGACGTACTCGTAGTTTTCTGTGGACAGGTAGACGCCGTTCTTGTCTCGAGTGGCAGCCAGGTCACGTTTCAGACGCTCAATCTCCTCTGTGTACTCCTGCGATGACAGACATATGCTGTTAGATGCTAGTATTTGGTCATCCGTCTGTATTTTTCATATATCTGAGTCTGATTAAACCCAGTACCTTGATGAGTGTCCTCTTGGTGAGTTTCTGGTTGACCTCTGGCTTGTTCATGATGTTCTTTGCTCTGCTGGCGTACTCTAGGGTGCTCAGGGTTTCCTGAACACAAAACAGATCAGCATGTTTGAGTCCAGGGCAGTGAAAAATGATTGCGGCAGATGCTTTACAGTTGCCCTGCAAAGCCAACATGAGTTCAACCCACCTCTAGGTTACTGGAGGACGGTGACACGGTGGCAATGATGGAAGTTTTAGTTCGTCCTCCCAGTGAGTCCTGCAGGATTCTGGTCAGCTTGGACTCTCTGAGATTAAAGGACACAACAGTTGGTCAAGTGCCAATGATAAAGTACAATTAAAGATGGGTTAGCAAATGATTCAGTAGCTTCATTCTGAATGCAGCAACGTGTAGCACTGTTGTCCAAAACAAACTTAATGTACGGGACAATAAAGCTTATCCTGAACCTGAAAAACCCCCAATAACATTGTTATGCAGCGGTGAGGAAAGGTCATTTTGGTGGGAATTAGAGTTTCCATATTACTACAGGTGGAAAGTTAAATTTAACAACATTCCGTTTCATTGAGGTTTATGATGCTTCAGTTCCTGATCCTGTAAATTGGAGTCAGTGAAAAATCATCCCAGCTGTGCTGAAGTTACACACCTGGACACAAACTGCAGAGGGTTTTTTCCCCTCGGGGTGCCAGAACCCAGTCTTAGGCCGGTCTTACCTGTAGGGGACATGAGGCCTCTTCTCCACCAGGGCTGTGATGACTCGACCCAGTGTCAGCAGAGACTGGTTGATGTTTCCAGCCTCTCGTGCCCGTTTGTCCACCGCCCCTGAACGCCCGATGTTCTCACTGCCAGCCAAGTCCACCTGGACAACAGCACATCATCTGTCCTGTCAAGTCAACCATCCATCCTCTGATCTAATACAGGCTTTCTACGAGTTAAATTTAAGACTTTTTAAGACTACTTAGAACAGAATTTAATGCCTATTTCACAGCCATACTGGCAAAAATTTGTGCTTCCTAGGTGCACTAGCTGGTGCTGACTGTGCACCCGATGATCCTGGCGCAAACACCAACACAGAGATGGCAGGAGTTTGTCGTTTGGCTTTCACTTGGGCCACGTGTTTCAATGACTGCTCATGAGACTCCAGTGCCTTGATTCCCATCGTTTCCGACTTGAATTGATTACTTGCACAAGGTGCAGTAAATTTCAAACACCTTCCCCTCCAGTCGTGTAAGCTAGATTGAGAATGATCTTTTCTCCATCAGGCATCATTACTGACCTCCTAACACCCAGGAAATGTCAGAAAAGTACCAGCTTTTTTTGTTTTTTTATTAAATAAGTTCCTATATTGGAAACAACATGATGCAACATTTTTTTCAGTTGCAGTTTTAAAAATTTTTATGTACTGTCCTTTGTGGTGGACAGTTTTCTTTTCTTTTTTTTGTATAAAGTTGTGAAACTCTTGTCCACAAATGTGGACAGAAAACCCATAGCTGGGTCTGAGGAAGTTAAATTTGCACTTCCCCATGGTTACTTTTCACTTGTGAGCCTTCCCCTAAAGTTCCCAAAGTCAGCTTTCTTGGGCAATGTGCGCATAACTAAAGACTAAACATGTTGGGCTGAATGTTCTGTGATCATTTCTCACCGGGGGCCAATTATCACCAAAGTTGGTTCCTAATTTCAATATGAATTGTTGGGTTGGAATGGAGTAGATTAACGTTACTTTCTTTGCAACTTGGACGTTTAACAGACTCATATAAACACAATACAGTGAACACGTTTATGGCAACATAACTTAAGACCAACCATATCAAACTTAATACCTTTTAAAGACTTTTTGTTGATATTAAATGCAGATTTGTAAATTCAAGACTTTTTAAGACTCTGCGGGGACCCTGTAATAATAACACAGACAGTATTTGTCCAGGTCCATGTGTAGATGACAGGACTACTCACTAGATTGAGTTTTCCAATCTTGACCAGCTCTTCTCCATCCAGTGTGATCTCCTTCATGTGGATGGTGACTGAGAACACCGAGTGGGAGCGACTGAACACAAGAGTAGACAAAGTCAAGTAAGGACAGAGACTCTGAACATGTCCTTAAGTCAGAGCAGGGAAACTGTGTCAAGTACCTGGAGTAGGCGTTCATGAGCGTAGACGCTGTCCTCCTCTTGGCGGCTCCTTTCTCCAGGATCTGATAAACTTCATCTTTGTTGTGCACCGTCACCTCCTCCAGACCCTTCACCACCACCCCCCGCTGTAACAGCAACAGGAGTTCCACATTAAGAACAAACAAACACCCAACATGTGATGACAGGCACACACAAAGCTGAAACCAAGGGTGGTTTTTGTTATGGATGACCTTGTTGCGGGGGTCATCAAAGAGCTGCAGTCGCTCACTGACGTCGTCGCTGGGGCCGAGCAGGTCAAACAGCTCCTCGTTGTAGATCTCCAGTAGAGACACTTTAACAGAGAACTCTGTTCCGTTCTCAGACAGCTTCTCAAAGATTTGGTGCAGGGTTCTGGGAATGATGCCCGCTAAAGGATCCTAAGAAAAACAGAAGCAACAAGGATCTAAAATTACAGAGCTTTAACTTCTAGAAAGAGGAAGGGAAAACAGCCAACATTTCTCTGAAACTGGAGAAAAAAAGAATCACCATCTCAGCCTGAATTCAGCCTGTTAAAGTGAGGTGTCTATTATTTTATGTTATCTATCCATTTAACCATTAAGGTCCCACTGAGATATAATATCTTCTTCCAGAAAGTTCTGCTCTACAGCTTATTATAAATGATCTGCCTCAGGTTAAATGGGTTTAATGTTACATACTTTAATCAGATGAATGTAAACCAAATGACTAAAGTGCTGGTTGTCCGATGTTTTCAATGTATATCATAGTGTTATTCCGCATATATATTTATAAATTGGTTTATGTCGATTTATCTTATAGATTTCTAAATATTCCAGTATATAGAACCTGTAACGTGAATGTATTGTAATGTACAGACAGTCTTTTCCTTTGGACTAAAACCATTCAATAATTAATTTTCACTATTTCACATTTAGACCATAGACTGTATCTGCAAAACTGCAGCCAACCAGCATTTGGACTGAATTTACATTTATTAGAGACTCAGACTGGCAAAAGTTTCACTACTTTTACTTTGGAGGGTTTTCTTTTTTTTTTTTTAAACTCGTAGACCAGTATGATCTGAAATCGTCAATGGCTTCTTGACAATAATTATTATAATTCATATACCAATTAATACTGTCTATTTCTGAGAGGAACTGGCTGACTACTGAATTTACCAAGTATTTGATAGTTTCAGAAACTGTGACACTGAACACAAACCTGGTTTTATCAATGTTATTTTGATTAAGGATTAGTTCAGGACACAGTTTCCATCCCTACTTATTCAGAAAACCTCTTAAAACAATTTACTATTTTCTATGGACTGGATTTAATTAGTATACAATTGTTTTTAGTTCATGGCAGATGACAAAAACACCCCAGTACCTAACCAACAGCAATATAATCCAAACCCTGACTAAAGTCCATTTTTTACATTTCTGTTCTGTGTCAAACCCAACAGGTCTGCTCTTTAGTGAATTTCATCACAGATATGAACTCAAAGCTGAAAAATGGGTCTTTAAGTAAGGGTAAATGGAAGTATTTTACTGCTCCAAATGTACCTTTATGACGTGATGTGACGGTTCACTGTGAATTATGACAGAATCACGGTTGTACTGTGTACACACACACAATACCTTTAATATTATTTCTAGATCCTCTAATGTTCTTCTTCTGGGTTATATAGTGGACATTTCCATTTCAGTTGGTCAGCTGTTATTTGGCACCCTCTGAGATTTTACAAACCATCCTTATTTGTAATAGAAGCCAACAGTTATGCTAATTGATGTTACCCGAATTTCAAGGAAAATAAGTCATGGAGAACAGCCTAGATCTTTACAATTAGAGTCAGTTTCTCTGAGATTCAGATCCAGTTATTCCTTACTACTGTGACTTATGTGTTCAGTACGGAAGAGGATTAGGGCCACTATAGGAAAAAAAAAAAAAAAAAAAAAATACTACTAATAAATAAATAATTTTTATTCTCAGAATTCTGACTTTTTTCCCCTCAGAATCATAATAATAATAATAAAAATATTGGACCTTAATTATATTTTTTCCCCAGTGGCCCTAATCCTGTTCCGTAGTTCAGTGTATGTGGTCAAAGACTCTTCATTTCTGACAATGTCACTTTTTTCCTTTTACCTCAGACTCTGAATTAATCAGTTTTTGTGTTTCAAACCATTGTTACTGCTAGCCTGGCCAGTCATCTGTCCTTCTTAATGAGAAATTCATCTGGAATCGTGGGGCTTGAATCCAAATATGAAGGCGGGACTAACAGGTGCCAAGTAAACCAATCACAGATAAAACAGATGTGACATAATTATTTGACGAGCAGATCCCGAATGTCAACAAACCTCAGCATGTTTCCATCATGGCGTGCAGTGGTGGCAGTGGAGTAGAAACTTCAGTGAATGATGACTGTCGCTTTGTCAGGAAACTTGAGAATACAGGATGTAATCTGTATCCAAGCCTTATTTTTGAATCAAATGAACAACTGCCAACAGTTGTAAAGAGATTTGCAGACTTGGAACTGACTTTGACTTGTGATAAAAAGAAGTTGCTGCATATGACGCATTGGAAAACACCCTTGCCCACACTTGTGATTGATCGATATAGAATAGATTGTGCATTTCACAGTGATTGGCCCAATTCCAGACTGTTTTCTCAGTAATGAATACACTGAGAAAACTGGATGGCTGACCAGGCTACATTAATGCAGCCTGTAAAAACCCACTACCCATGGAAGTCTAAATGGTATGACTGGAGTTTAGTGTTGTTGAAAACTAGGGATGGGAATCGATAAGAATTTAACAATTCCAATTCCATTTTCGATTTTGCTTATTGATCTGTTTCCTTATCGATTCTCATTGGGTGAGGGAATAAAAGAGTACAAATGGGTGTGTTTGCATTAACTGTCTTTTATATTTCCATCTGCACAGAAAATATAACGTATACAGTATGTACAAATAACAACAGATGATGCCGGGACCAGTTGGGGGGGGGGGGGGGGGGGGGTGTACAGTGAAAGTGAAACTAAAGACTCTACCAATTCCTCTGTTGCTGCATTTCCACTACGCTGAACATGTTCGACTCTGCTTGTTTCCTGTTGTTGTTCACCTCATTTCCTTTCCCTGCCTTCGGAAACTTGTATTTGAGGGGGTACGACGTTTGTTGCCCACACAGGAACCGGGCCCAGATGACGGCCTGGTGTTCACTCTGCCGCTAGATTCACAAGCATCACTAAGAAGTGAATCAAATGAATTCCATGCTGTGGACAAATGTTTGAACATATTGGAGGGATTCCACCCTTTAGAAGAAATGGAAGCTTTGACAGTGTTCCAGTGGACCTGGTGTGGTCTGTTTGGACCTGGTGTGGTCTGTTTGGACCTGGTGTGGTCTGTTTGGACCTGGTGTGGTCTGTTTGGACCGTTTCTGCCTCAACACCCTATTGGCTACATTCTGACCTAAACAATGCAGTGTACGCGTGACATCATGACACATACAAAATGAAGGCGGAATCGATAAGTAGAATCGTTAAGCGGGCAGGCAAACGATTCCAAGGAATCAAGCTACTGGGATCCGGTTCTCAAAAAGAACCAGTTCTTGATTCCCATCCCTATTGAAAACTGATATTTTAATAAAATCCTACTTACCAAGCTTTACCACATTTAATTGTTTTGAATAATTCTTTTTTGTCTGAATTCAATCAATGCCTTTTAAGCCTTTTGGTCACGGCGATAGGGTTAGGGGTTAGGGTTAGGTCAAACTCACCTCCTCCCATGTGAACTGTTCGTCTGGAGTCCTCTCCCCTTCCATAGTGAAAGTCTTTCCTGTTCCAGTCTGGCCATAACTGAACAAGAAACCACACAAGCATGACGTCACTCACCTGCTCTGACTTTAATACTGTCATTTCACTGACATGACTCATGTCACAGGTTTCTGCAGGTTTGAAGCCAAATGTATGACTTTAAAACATTTTTTCTCATTATCTTTGGTCAAATTTCAGCCCTTGCATTCACATAAATTTCAGTTCAACGGTCTCATCGTTACTGTGTTGGACCAGTCTGAACCATATTTCAATCTAATGTTCCATTTCCATTTGTCCATCTTTTTAAGGACGTCCTCAGTAAATTCCTTTTTGTTTTGTTTTCACTTGAAAAATGTAATTAAGAGGAAAGAGGTTCTTACGCAAAAACAGTGCAGTTGTATCCCATGATGACCTCGTCCAGGATGGGGCAGACAACACTGCGGTAAACCTCAATCTGTTTGGCAGCCGGTCCAAACACCTTTAAGACAAGTCAGGAGGAAACAAGAGGTAAGGGGCGCATCAACCCAGTCTGATACAACAGAGCACTGTGATTGGCTCACTCAGGTCTGCGGACCGGTTCAGAGACACATGTCCAACTCTTCTCACCATGTCAAACGTGTACGTCTTTCTGGAAGCCTTGTCGTTCACGCCTCCCGTCTTCACGATCACCTCCTTCCTGTTTTGATCACAGTCAATGACGCCGTAGGACGACTTGCGTTCTATGGTGTTGAATGGCCTGAAAACACAACAGTTTCTGTTTTGACAAACTGATGTTGATTGTATGAGGCTGTTGGTTCCAGCAGATGGTAAATAACAGGAAACTTTCATGAGAACAGGTTTTGTTCTAAACATTTCTTCTACATGAAGATGACATTGGCTGCACTTTCAGACCCTCTTAGCTGTTCTTTGGGTTGTTTGATTCAGCATTCTCACATATTCTCAGACAAGACGTGAAAACGCTGTCATAACTTTACATGGTAGTAAAGGACAGTATATGAGTATACAGAAATTATTTGGTTAATCAGACTTATAAATTGTGAAAAAAATCATAAATCACTAAAACTGACATTCCTTTGGAGGCTCTTCTTGCTCAACATAAGTTTGTTCACCGTAAAATATCAACTGTGTATGCATTTTTTCAGTTATAGTTGAGTTTTTTTTTAAGATTGTTTTTTAATCAGTCTTCCATAACATTGAAAAGAACAAAAAAAAAAAACAAACAAAAAAAACCTAGATTAATTTCTTGTTTCATGTTCCCTCCTTATCTTTATCGAATTACATAAACAGGTGTGGCCTTTAGTTAATTATTGTATGAAGACTCAAACATCAACATTTATCTTGATCTAACTCCTGGTTATTTTCATTTTCACATCAAGTAAGTGTGAAACTACTGAGCCATTTTCTAAGGATTGTAGTAAGATGGATCAAAAAACAAATATAAAGCACAGACAAATGACAACCTGCTCTCCAGGAAAGAAAATGTTCAAAATATCAATTTTAAAATGTTGATTTGTAGTTTATTAGGGAAAAGCCCACTTGTGATTTTAAAACCCACTTTTGTGAATGGATGTGGTGTGAATATCACTGTGTTCTACTAAAGACATCCTGAAGCCTCATATTTATAAGGCTTTATATTTGGAAATTCATTTATATAATCTGATTACACTGTTAAATATCAATTAAAAAAGTGTCTGCATAAAACTCATGGGGAAAGGTGAAGCACTTGCATTCGAGTCACTTTTTTTAAATCAAGAGACAAAAACGTTTTGTGAGGGAAGGCTTTTTTATAATGTGCTGTACAGTTGTATTTGAATATAATTATAATAAGAAAATAGTTTTAAATGTATAAAATACAACCTTGTCAAATGAAAATATATCAAAACAACTACGCCCATGTCAGTCGCATCACATCCCTTTTACTATTGTGTAACTGCATCATTACATGATGCAACATCAATAAACTAATATATATATATATATATATATATATATATATATATATATATATATATATACATACATACATACATATATATATATACACACACACACATATATAAAAACATGAATAAAAAGTCACACGGCCCCTATGGCCAGGTCTTATGTTACTGCTTTAAATGGAGACAAATTACATATGATGTGTTAAAAATAGTTGCTTTTCTATTTAGTCTGAGCATCTAGGTTGCTTGTAAGAGGAAGACAAAACTGAAACTCTGGGTTTAAGATGCTGATTCAACATAAAGCCGCTGGAAAATATTGTGGATGTTTGTCAATAGTTTGAGAATAATATTTGCAGGTTTAACTGTGAACATTACAGAAAAAGTGCAGTGGTGAGCTTTGTGATTTTAATCACAGGACAGGCAAACATGGGAAATAATAATAATAATAATAAAAATAATAATAATAATAATAATAACGATAATAATAACAATCCAATCTTACTTGTAAAGCACTTTAAAATAACAGCAAGGATGGCCAAAGTGCTGTGCATATAAATAAATACATCTTACTAAGAAACAAAATTTAAAAAAAACAAAAAAAAAAACAATAAAAACCAAGGACAAGACAACAATAAAATCTACATCTCATACTTGATTAAAAGCCAAAGAGAAAAACATAGGTTTTTTAATCTGGAATTTGAGCACATTTAGGGAGTCCATCTGATATAATAATAATAATAATAATAACACAAATTAACTGGCCACTTAAATCCTCTTGCTTTCACAGTAATTTGCTCCATTTGAACCTTAAAGTACGTATACTTTCTCTCATTTACTTGTGTATTTAGGATATTGGAGCTGGAACAGTAAATGACTTCACTATGCGGATGGTCAGTTGTGAGTTTGGGTGGAAAAGGTTAAATCTGTGTGATGACTCAGATCTGTGACAGAACACTGAACCAAACAAGACATATAAGGACATCATGTTAGGTTTTAGGAAAAACTATGCACACCAAAAACAATAGTTTTCTGCAACTCTAAGTAATAGTATTTTTAAGTAAATCACCATGTTTTTTTTTTTTTTTTTCTGTGGCGAACAGTACTAACCCACGTGACCAAACCCATTGTGACCGTGGGCTTCAACAGTAGCTGTGACATCCTGCTACTGCATTAAAAGTCAAATTAAAGACACAGATTTTACTCCGTGTTTGTGGGACTTTAAACCCAGTAGGAGACAGGTGAGTCAGTTTACCTGCATCGGACAACCACTTGGATGTTTCTCCCCTTTTCCTCTCGTTTAACTCCGCTGGAGTTGTTTGAAGCCATGGCTGCAGTTCCCCTGAAATACGGTTACAACCTCTGAATTAACACAGAAGGAAGACAATCTGGTCCTGTAAAGAAATGTTGTTAATGTACACCAGATGACTACCAGCCCAGGCGGAAGCTAGCATTAAACACACCGGACAACTGACTGTTTCAACAACCAAAAGGGCCGTTTAGTTAGTTTTAGTGTTAGCAGCATTAGCACTAGCGTCTCACCAACAGACAGCTGGAAAATATCTCCCTCTCCCTTTCGAAATAATCCAGTTACTGTTTCCAGAAGAAAAATATGTCCAAGTTTGAAATCTTTATCGTTGACTGAGTCCTTCGCTACAGCCTCCTTCCTCAGACAAATCCTCTGGCGCTCGAAACCCTCCGTCAAGAAAGAGTTTCAAATTGTACTTTTAAATTTGTCTAAACCAATAGCAGGAAAGGAGCGGGAAACAAACACGGCCATTGGTCAGAAGTAACACATGTCAGCTATGACGTCAGGCATCACGGAGTTTGTAATACGTCATCACGCAAGCGGGGATGCGTTCAAGTAAAATAAAAATAGATGCGTTCACGGAACAGAAAGCGTTTCACGCTCTATTGCAGTGACATGTGCATTCACTGTGGCCAGTATGAACTTATTGATTCAAAATAATTGTTCGGTAATTCGTTGCAGCCTTGTAAGTACAAGCTGGACTGACTGCACATATCCTGACCAAGGAAAATCAAATTCTCTCTTTGTGCAGTAATCTACACTTGGCTTTTCTGCCCCCATCCATAATAATATACATTATATAGACTAAATATCCTCTAAAATTAACCTTTATTTGCAACATAGTATAGGAAACTATTACATGATCAAAAATAAACTAATTTTAGCAAAAAAACAAAACAAACAACAACAACAAAAAAAGTCTGTTTTTAATGTCTGGGGTCACCAGAAATTTGTGATGTTAAAATGGGGTCATGAGTCAAAAAAGGTTGGAAACCACTGAGCTAGAGCCTTTAGTTACCAAGCTCCTGTCTTATGGAATCAGCTTCCAGCTAATATTACACAGGCCGACACAGTGTCTACATTTAAGGTTAGACTGAGAGCATTCCTCTTTGTAAAGGCTGATGGTCAGGCTGGTTCTAAACACACTGAACCCACAGTTCAGTCTACGCTGCCTTAGGAGCTGTAATACTGGGGGAAGTCCACAGCACTGAGTCCTGTCACCTGTTTCTGGTTCTACGGACCACTTCTGTCTGTACTTAGAATTTACAATATTTACTTTACTTAGTCAGTTCATCACTATTCACCCCGTGTCCCTTTTCCCCACTTCCCTCAGGGGGAGGGGCTACTGTTTCAGTTGTAGCCACCTGGGGCCCAATGACGACGGGATCTCAGATGGACCCCTCCCCCATGTGCTCCAAGGTTATTATCGTTAACGAACACTAACGAAATGACGAAAACTAGAATTTTAAAAGCATTTTCATTAACTGAAATAAATAAAAACTAGAATTAAAAGAAAAAACCGATAACTGACTGAAACTATATTGTGTGTTTACAAAACTAACTAAAACATAAAAATTATGGATAAAATTCCCTTCGTTTTCGTCTTTGTCAATGTCGGATTGATATGAAATCGATTTATTTCGCTTGAGCAATTTTAGCTAGCGGCACTGTACGACACTTGACGGTCCGTCACTTGTGGTTTCCAGTCGTCTTCTGGTCCCCACTCTACCTGGAAACATGGAGACTAAAGTTGGGAGAAAGCAGCAGAGTCCTGTCTGGGATTTATTTGAATACGACGACAGAGAAGAAGAGAAAAGAGATGAAAAAAAAACAAAAACTAAGCATTTAGAAAATAACGAATAAAAACTAGTAAAACTGCTCTAAAAACTAATTAAAACTAACTGAATTAAAGAAAAAAAGTCAAAACTAAATAAAACTAAACTGTAATGAAAAATCCCAAACTATTAGAACCTTGATGTGCTCCCACTCTACTGCATCTGCACAGACTGGAACTACATCTGCATATGGACGTCCATCAGTCCTGGTTCATCTACAGTCTGTCCGTCCACAGTGGATCTGTCCTTCGCTGTGGTGCTCCCTCAGGTTTCTCTTCTCCCACTGGGTTTTGGAGTTTTTCTTGGCTGAGAAGGAGGATCTAAGGACAGGGGACGCCTGGGACATTATTCCATTTCCTTCGTCTGCTGTTTATTTGACTGTTGTTTGTTTTCATATCCAACTAATTCTGTAAACTGACATTGGTGGGGACACAAAAGTGCTCCAAGGCAGCACTACTGAAAGTTGCATGTTTAATATAATTAAAAATAAATAAAAGGTAGTTTTTACTGAATGGCAGACACTGGTCTCCATAAAGTGTTTCCAGGTCCATGTTTCCACTGTGGATCATCTCCTCTTCTTTGTCATCTGTCTGTAAACATCTGGACCTGAGGAGACCAGATGATGGACTTTAGAGGAATGCTGTCCCATTCTGGTCTAATGTAGATTCTACATGATCCACAGTCCTGGTCTTTGGTGAAAGGTCTGGACTTCATCAGAACAGTTCAGGACCAGGACTCTTCTACTGTGAAGCCATACTGTTGAAAAACATGCATCTGTGCTTGAACATGGTCTTGTTGAAATATTCCAGGTGTAAAAATTGTGGTCTGATCACAAGGGAGGAGGTCTGATTCTGACACTGGTGTGGAGACAGAAGTGCTCCAAGGCGGCACTCCTGGAAGTTGATGTTTTTTTGCATTTGTGATCATGATTTCATGTCATGTCGAGCTGATCAAACGAGCAAACAATCACAGTCAGAAAAAAAATTCAGTAACTGACACATTTATAATGAATATCAGAATATCTAAAGACAATACAAGAATTTAATGCATTCTGCAATTTTATTCTCATGACAAACATCTGCATTATCATTGAACCTCACCTGTGAATTTACATCCTCTGCTCCTCTACCTCCTCCTCTTCCTCCTCCTCCTTCTCCTCCTCTACCTCCTCTACCTCCTCTTCTTCCTCCTCCTCCTCCTCCTCCTCCTTCTCCTCCTCTACCTCCTCTACCTCCTCTTCTTCCTCCTCCTCCTCCTCCTCCTCCTCCTTCTCCTCCTCTACCTCCTCCTCTTCCTCCTCCTCCTTCTCCTCCTCTACCCCCTCCTTCTTCTCCTTCTCTTCCTCCTCCTCCTTCTCCTCCTCTTCCTCCTCCTTCTTCTCCTTCTCTTCCTCCTCCTCCTTCTCCTCCTCTTCCTCCTCCTTCTTCTCCTCCTCTACCTCCCCCTCCTCCTTCTCCTCCTCTACCTCCTCCTTCTTATCCTCCTCTTCCTCCTCCTCCTCTTCTTCCTCCTCCTTCTTCTCCTCCTCTACCTCCCCCTCCTCCTTCTTCTCCTCTTCCTCTTCCTCTTCCTTCTTCCCCTCCTCTACCTCCTCTACCTCCTCCTTCTTCTCCTTCTCCTCCTCCCCCTCTACCTTCTCCTCCTCCTCCTCCTCTCTACTCTCTGTCTCCTGACATGAACATGTTGATTCATGACATATGAACAGATTCTGGATACTCTGTTCATACAGTTTGATGGTACAGTTACTGCCTGAGCAGAGAAGGCTTTTACTTTCAATTATTACATGTAATTTATTCCCAAAAATATGGATAAAATCACACCTAGAATCACATTTAGAATCTGAGGTTTTATTATATTTTCCCCTCAGATTTTCTTTATTTGTGTTTTTAAAACAGTTGCTCTGTTCCATAGAAATACATGAAAATAATAAGTAAAAATAACTTTAAAAAAGTGTGTCTGGCATTAAATATTGTCTTTTATTGTACTGATGGTGACTACATAGTAGTGGATGGATATTGGTAGGAACGTGTCCCTACTGTCCCTACCCAATTCTACGCCCCTGCTGTGAGGCACCCTTGTTGTGATATAGGGCTGTACAAATAAAACTGAATTGAACTGAAATTGAATATACCTCTTAAAATTAAGTTTAAAATTCGTAGCATGAAAACCAAAGAAAATTCTGACATATTTTGTATTTTTTAACACCTAAACCAAACAGCACAGGCGCAGCCCCACTTACATGGGACAAAAGCCCATTCCAATATGGCGGGGGCACCTACGAGGGCTGTTCAATAAGTTCATGGCCTCACCCAGAAATACTGGTTGTTATAATACAGGATGTTACATTCTTTCGTGATGGGATAGTGATGCTTGAACATCGATGGACCAAGTGCATTGCTGTAAATGGAGATTATGTTGAAAAATAAAATATAAATTATCAGTCTGTGTTGTTCTGTTCTGGGTGAGGCCATGAACTTATTGAACGGCCCTCGTATACTGGGGACACTACAGAGTGTGTCCACCAGGGGGAGACGGTGTTCTTTTATTGTTAAACACCATGTACAGCTGAAGGAGGTCTACTGATCGTTGCAGCAAAATTCAGAAAATGTGTGTTTGAAATTAAGCGTTAACCTCCTGAGACCCAGGAAATGTCAGCAAAGTACAAGCTTTTTTATTTTTATTAAATCAGCGCCTACATTGGAAACGTCATGATGCAACAGTTTTTTCAGATGCAGTTTTTAAATTTTTTTATGGAATGTCCTTTGTGGTGGACAGTTTTCTTTTCTTTTTCTTTTTTTTTGGTATAAAGTTGTGAAACTCGTGTCCACAAATGTGGACAGAAAACCCATAGCTGGGTCTGAGGAGGTTAAAATAAACAAAAGCATGTTTTCTGTCAATTATGTTTTACACAGGAGTGCAGATGTTTCCAGAAATAACAATTCAAAGAAACACCATGGACTGAAATAAGAGGGATGGTTTATTAATCATAATACGATTCCACCAGACTGTGAAAAATGACTTTACTCTAGGTTACAGCTGATTATGAATATTGACATCTGCACACCTGTTTATGACCGGCAGTTATTAAATGTTTATATATTGTCTGGCAATCCATACAAAAAGGAATAATAATAACAACACATCAGCTTGAAATGATAAATTGTTCTGATAAACGATATTTGTCTGGAGTGGTGTCTTAAAAAATTATGAAGTCAATGTGGTGATACAGCCTGAAGTTGGTCTGACTATAAATGATCTGAAAATAACAGATTGGGTGACTAACCACTAACAAATACTAGTTTATCTGAGTAAAATGTCATTTTAGGAACACTAGGAACATGTCCACACATTCAAAATACAGAGAAAACTAAGGCTTAAATGAAGACTCCATTAAGACTAGCATTAATTCAGCACCAACGTGTGAGGAGGTTAATTATTTTTATTTATTTTTTTCATTTAAACTTTATTTAACAAGGAAAAAAAGATCCCATTGAGATGAAGAACCTCTTTTCAAGGGAGTCCTGTCCAAGAGGCAGTATGAAATACAACACACGGTTACAACATACAAGAATGAACCGGACAAGTCCGACTATGAAAAACAAGTGCAAGTTACTGAGTTAGTCTGCAGCACTTTGAGTTTGGATTTAAAAGCATTCAAGGAGATCAGTTCAGTCAGTTTCCAGTCTTTTAGTTCCATATTCCATGTGTGAGGAGCAGAGTAGACGAACGCCCTTTGAACCAGTTCTGTACCAGTGAGTGGCACAGAGAAGAACTACGGATCATTTAATCGCAGACAGTAAGAATCAACACTTCTATTTGTTACTAACCTACAAATACAGGAAGGCAATAGTCCAGCGGTTATCAAAAACAAATTAATCTGACCAAAAAAAAAAGTCTGTTTGAAATGTCTGGGGTCACCAGAAATTTGTTGTGATAGACAAGATAAGATAAGATAAGATAAGATAAGATAAGATAAGATATGATAAGACAAGACAAGACAAGACAAGACAAGATAAGAAAAGATAAGATAAGATAAGATAAGACAAGATAAGATAAGATAAGATAAGATAAAATAAGACAAGACAAGTTAAGACAAGACAAGATAAGAAAAGATAAGATAAGACAAGATAAGATAAGATAAGATATGATAAGATAAGATAAGATAAGACAAGACAAGACAAGACAAGACAAGATAAGAAAAGATAAGATAAGATAAGATAAAATAAGACAAGACAAGTTAAGACAAGACAAGATAAGAAAAGATAAGATAAGATAAGACAAGATAAGAAAAGATAAGATAAGATAAGACAAGACAAGATAAGATAAAATAAGACAAGACAAGTTAAGACAAGACAAGATAAGAAAAGATAAGATAAGATAAGATAAGATAAGATAAGATAAGATAAGAAAAGATAAGATAAGATAAGACAAGATAAGATAAAATAAGATAAGACAAGACAAGACAAGACAAGATAAGATAAGATAAGATAAGATAAGATAAGATAAGACAAGATAAGACAAGACAAGACAAGACTTTAGTTTTTCCACTGGGGGGAAATTTCACAGGTTAACAGCAGCAACAAGTAACAAACAAGTGCAGAGAAAAAGACATGTGGAAAAACAACAGAGTGAAAATGAAAATATAAAGAGAAAAATAAGAAATTTGATATTTATCTAAATATTTATATAAATAAAGAATCTGAATTAAAAATCAAGTGTTTATCATGTAGTTCCTGTCCCAGATAAACACTAACTAACAGCTGCAGTAGTAGTATATGGTGTTCATATATAGACACTTCACCCACCCTGCCTCCAGTGTCACTCACACTAGTGTATGAATGTGTGTGAATGTTTGGTGGTGGGAGGGGTCACTGGTGTAAACTGGCAGCCACACTTCTGTCAGTCTGCCCCAGGGCAGCCGTGCATACACATGTAGTTGATCACCACCAGAGGGAGAATAACAGATCCAATGAACACCTCTGAGTATGTGTGAAGAGAAAAGCACCACAGAAAACTAATCCATGATTATTACATTACTAGTGCGTTGACCCGTGGGGAACCACAGGTCATATTAATAACCATATCTAGGGACTGAACTTAGTAAATGTGTCCTTCCTGTTTTTAACTTCATTGACATTATTTATCTGTAAATATTCTGTATAATCAGCTACTTTAGTGTTAGCTAGTTTTCAGTCCATTGAGTGACAGAATAAATTAATACTAAATACGAATCCAAATATACAAGTAACAGAACATCAAAGGTAGAACAGCTTCTCTTGCCTTATGCGCCGTTTGTCCTCTTCTGTTTCCCTCAAATAAGCAAAGAACAAACACCTTTGGCGATAGAAACGATTGTAAATAAACATAACATACAGTCCACCATGCTGGTTTGTTTACATCAAGTCCCCACAATTCCTTGCGCTCAGGCAGTTTGGAGTGACTTGCCTGGAATGTTGCAAAGTCATGAGTCGTGGTTTGAAGTCGTGACTTATGGGCTCAAAAACCGGACTGGAACGCAACATTATTTATTTCAATATTTTCCTTATTTATGTATTTGTTGTATACAGTCCACATGTCAATATTGGATTTACATTAAAAAAAAGAAAACATTTGTACCTCTACTTGATATGAAATATTTTCACACTGTGGCGCTGCTCCTTTTACTTCTGTCTGAACACTTTCTCCATCGCTGTCCAATGAAACCTAATGAAATATACAATTAAATCCTTCCATTCCTGGACCTTGTCTGTTCCAGGTCTATGAGAGTCAAGCAGTAATCCATCTGCTGAGGACCATCCACCCACTCAGGCCCCTGAGAGCCTGGGGGGGGGGGGGGTCCACTCTTTTAGCTCTGTATAGAACCCCCCAAGCACACACACACACACGCACACACACACACACACACACACACACACACACACACACACACACGCACGCACACACACACACACACACACACACACACACACACATCCAGACTCACAAAGACACAACATATCATCTACTCACATTTTGCTGTAATTATACATAGCAGTGGTGAAACATGTTGTCCCTTGTGGCCACAGTTGGTACTGCAGCTTCAGCTTCAGCTTCAGCTTCAGCTTCAGCTTCAGCTTCACAAAGCCCTTCACATATTCACAGTTTTCAGAAAAGTTAATGTGAGGTTGTTGCTGTTGTTGTTCATTAACATGGATTCTTATATAGTGAAGCTTTATAGTAAGGCCTGGGCAACACGGTTCTATAAATATATTTTCAGTTAACACCAACAGTTAACATTATGAATGTTAAAATGTAAAATCACTAAGTAAAGGCCAGGGCTGGGTGAAACAAACAAACATTATGATACTTATTGTGGTATTGTGTATGTATCCTTGTCTAAATGACAAAATACTTCAGTGTGCTGTTTTACTTCCACTTGTTTGTGTACTTTGATGTTGAACAAACATTTTATCACTAAAATAGTTTTAGATGTTGTCATCTGCTAGTTACCTCCGCCAAGGAGGTTATGTTTTTGCCAGGGTTTGTTTGTTTGTTTGTTTGTCTGTCCGTTAGTGTGCAACATAACTCAAAAAGTTACGGACAGATTTGGATGAAATTTTCAGGGTTTGTTGGAAATGGGATAAGGAAGAAATGATTAAATTTTGGTGGTGATCGGGGGTGGGGGGGCCCACGGGGGGGGGCACTGATCAGCCTTGGTGGAGGTCTGCGCTCTCCGAGTGCTTCTAGTTTTGTCATAAAACCACAATATCTTCCTTTTGCACTATTTTACTTTTGTTTCATCGTTCACACCATTTGTGTCTTGATCACTTGATCTCTGATCAGCTTTAAAATGTATATAATGATTAGTCATTTGGGGTGATAATTACCTCCGCCAAGGAGGTTATGTTTTTGCCAGGGTTTGTTTGTTTGTCTGTTTGTCTGTCCGTTAGTGTGCAACATAACTCAAAAGTTAAGGACAGATTTGGATGAAATTTTCAGGGTTTGTTGGAAATGGGATAAGGAAGAAATGATTAAATTTTGGTGGTGATCGGGGGTGGGGGGGCCCACGGGGGGTGCCACTGATCAGCCTTGGCGGAGGTCTGCGCTCTCCGAGTGCTTCTAGTTTTCTGCATGAACTAATATGAAAAACCACATAAGGCCAGAGGTTTCATTCACGTTACACTTGTATGGAATGGTGTTGGTGTGGTCGTTGCAGTCATTGTGGTCATCCCATGGTCATAGTGGTCATCCCATGGTTATGGTGGTCATCCCATGGTCATGGTGGTCATCCCATGGTCATGGTGGTCATGCTGTGATCATGGTGGTCATGCTGTGATCATGGTGGTCATCCTGTGGTCATGCTGTGGTCATTCCATTTTTATGGTGGTCATGGTGGTTAGCAAGGTCATGATGGTCATCCCATGGTCATTGCGGTCATGGTGGTTGAGGTAGTCATGGTGGTTGTGGTGGTCATGGCGGTCATCTCATAGTCATGGTGGTCATTATGGTCGTGGTGGTCATCCTGTGGTCCTGGTGGTCATCCTGTGGATATGGTGGCTGTGGTGGTTATTGTGGTCTTGGTGGTCATGGTGGTCATGGTGGTTATGGTGGTCATGGTGGTTATGGTGGTTGTGGTGGTCATGGTGGTCATTCTGTGGTTTTGGTGATCATGGTGGTCATCCCATGGTCACGGTGGTCATGCTGTTGTCATGGTGGTCATCCTGTGGTCATGGTGGTCCTCCCATGGTCATGGTGGTCATGCTGTGGTCATGGTGGTCATCCCGTGGCCATGGTGGTCATGCAGTGGTCATTGTGGTCGTCCTGTGGTCATGGTGATTATGGTGGTCATCCCGTGGTCATGGTAGTCATGCTGTGGTCATGGTGGTCATCCTGTGGTCACGGTGGTCATCCTGTGGTCATGGCGGTCATCCCGTTTTCACGGTGGTCATGCTGTGGTCATTCCATTTTTATGGTGGTCATGGTGGTCATCCTGTGGTCATTGTGGTCATGGTGGTTGTGGAAGTCGTGGTGGATGTGGTGGTCATCCCATTGTCATGGTGGTCATCTCGTAGTCATGGTTGTCATCCTGTGGACATGGTGGCTGTGGTGGTCATGGTAGTCATGATGGTCTTGATGGTCATGGTGGTTGTGGTGGTTATTGTGGTTATGGTGGTCATGGTGGTCTTGGTGGTCATGGTGGTTATGGTGGTCTTGGTGGTCATGGTGGTTATGGTGGTCTTGGTGGTCATGGTGATCATGGTGGTTGTGGTGGTCATGGTGGTTGTGGTGGTCTTGATGGTCATGGTGGTTGTGGTGGTTGTGGTGGTCTTGATGGTCATGGTGGTTGTGGTGGTCATGCTGGTCTTGGTGGTCATTGTGGTCATGGTGGTTGTGGTGGTCTTGGTGGTTATGGTGGTCATTGTGGTCATCCTGTGGTTGCTGTGGTCAGCTTGTGGTCATCTTGTGGTCATCTCGTGGTGGTGTCCAGAGCATCGGCTGCCTTCCTCCATGCTGACCCCAGCCCAAACCTGAAGCCCACCCCTCTAACGTCCCCGTGGTTCCAGTCTCCAGCTCATTTCCATAACAATTTTAACTGAGAGGTCCAAGGAAACTGAAGTGGGAACAATCGGATTGTTTCTTCCTCCTACACTCTCTCTCTCTCTCTCTCTCTCTCTCTCTCTCTGTGTGTCTATGTCTCTCTGTCTTTTTGTCATTATCAGCCCACTCAGACCCCGGGTGATGGTGACCCTTTCCGGGGGCGATGCCAGATCCAGGCAGATCCAGATCCAGATCGGGGAACTCTACCAAAGCGTTGGGTTGTGTTCTCCTCGAAGCAGCGACTCCTCGTCTTTCTGTTTTTGACCGAACAGAGGAGGCTGTGGACGTGGACGTGGACGGAGGGACAGGACTGTTCCACCGCAGCTCAAAGTGAGTTTCCAGCCAACTTCCTTTGTGACAGCGGTGAATGTGCACTTTACTGGAGACTTCCTTCATAATGATGGTAGTGGGAGAACCCTAGCAGGGGCTGGAGGAACCCCTCCTCACATGTGGAAGCTTCATTTCAACACTGTTGTTCTGTTTGAGGGTTCGTGTGTTCTGATGCTTAGATTTTCCATCACAACGTCCACTTTTCTATTTAAGTGATCAGCCTGGTTTAGATTCAACTAAGACAACAGACAAAAAATCCAAATTACACATTACGTAAAAATGCCCCCTAAAAACTTTTTGCTAAAATATATAAGAAATACATACAAACTTTTATTAAACATACACGATCAGGCCTTTAATGTGCAAAAATTCAACAGAAACATACACAGGATAAATGTGGTATCAGGAGAGAAAAATGACAAATACTGATCGCATGATTTCTGCTGCTCAAAACCAAATCTGAAGCTTTAATTTCAGTCTGTTTTGTCTTTTTTCAGTGTCTCTTGAAACTAAACTGCTTTTATCCTATATGTTCTTGTAACCGAGGCTAAAGCTACATGAATAGTCAAAAATCAGAACCAAAAGAACATCAATTATATGTTTAACCGCATATACGTTTACTTCAGTATCAGCAGCTCTGATTACTGTCTGATTTTTTATTTTTATTTTTTTATTTTTTAAAAAATTTTAGTGTAGTGTATTTCCTGGATGTAACCAACACCACTGTAGACCAGATTTAAGCTGAATGAAAAAGCAGAATTAATACTGATTTTTACTCAATCTTGTGAATGGGGGTAAAAGGGAACATCCTTTATTTGCTGAAATGTTTAAATTATGGTTCATTAGTCTTTTATTCCTGATACAGTATTTGATTTTTTATTAAACTGTCCTGTCTCTGCAGCACTTTGAGATTCTGCTGAATGAAAAGTGCTTTATAAATGCAATTTATTATTATTATTATTATTATTATTATTATTATTATTATTATTATTATTATCACTCACATCATCTGCTTTGGTCTGAAACTGATAATAGTAACGTTTTCTTCTCAGGATGTAAGAAAACCAGCTATTGTTTTATGCTGCGCTGTGGTTTTCATATTATTGAAACAAATGTTGCTGTAGAAGGTTGTAGAATCACCAGGGATTGACTGAAGTGTTAAAAATGGACAATAGTACTAAAAACGAAATGTACTGTTTTTTGTTTTTTTCTGAAGGTGTGGCTTAACTGTCCTGATATTTTTGGCATTTCATCAACTTTTCCTTTGTTTCAGACTTCTTTTGACATTTAAATGGGATAAATGGAAAAGCAATACCAGAGTCAATATAAACATATTGGCTTCAAGACCAGATCCCAAAAAATTAATTAAAAAAAGACCATAAATGAGTAAAGTATACTGATTTATACAACATCAAATGTGAACCTATTTGGCAGACCCTAGTATCTGACAGTACCAGGTGTTCTTTTCATAACTAACCCTGGTCCATGAGTCGGGCTGTGAATTGGCAAGAATCTGGCGATTCGATACAAATCACAGTACCAGGATCACGATACGATATACACTGTAAAAAAAAACATTAAAAAACGGTATTATTCTGGCAGCAGACGTGCCAAAAAATACTGTCAAATAACGGAAAATAACCATCTCATAAAAATACGGTAATTTTCCATAATTAAAATATAGTTTTTTGCCCTAACTTTACATGAGATTTTGTGTATTTTTTTGACTTTTCAATGTTTAATAAAGAATATTTTCATGTATTAAAACAATCTAATTACCTATAAATGTATGTATAAATAATTTTCAATGAGACTCAGTTGTCCAATCCACTGATAAAAACTGTATTTGGACAGTTTATCAGTGCTTATACATGTTATACATTCACAAAAATACATTTATTCAACATTTTTGTTGTGAAACCTCCTGTAATTACACAAGATATTTGTCAATGAACAAACAAGTCTGGTTCAACTGACAGAACAAATACTTCTGTTACCGTTAATTGTCAGTAATTTTATCTTGTTTTATTATATTTTTTCTTACAGTATTAAACTTTAAATTAACAGTTTAATCTCATAAATAGAAATGTTTGTGAAGTTATGATACATTTGCAAATGTATCTTTAACTGTATTTTTCTGTGAAAAAAAAAAAAAATTGCAAAATGGAAATTTTATGGTTATTCACAGTCACAGTTTTTTCATGTTATTTTCCATTTGACATGTAAAATCACAGTCTGTTTTTGTCATTTCATTGATATTTTCCTATATCTTAAAAATACAGGAAAAATCTATAAAATAAACAGTAAAAATTCTGTTAAATTACAGATTTTTTTTTTTTTTTTTTTTTTACAGTGTATCACGATATATCATGATAGTGTTTAAAAGGCAATTTTTTGTTTGTTTCTTTCTTTTTTTTTTTTTTAGATTATTTTGGAAGAATTGAATTACATCAGAAATCTGCACAAATATTAAACACATTTGTATTTGATCACAACAGGATCTAATGTTCTATCACAAAATGTTCCTGTGTTCAAACTGAAATTCTGACATTGAAGTTTAAGATCCTGTTCAAATGTTCAGATTCTATTAGTTCAGAACTAACATCAGAACAGGATTTTTGTCCCAACAGAGGAACTCCCATCTTCCTCTCAGACAGTAAAAAGTGCTTTTAGGACGCTTCAAATAACCATTATTCAATAAAACAGAGTTAAATAATAATAATAAATAAGATAAAAGCAATAAAGAAAAACAAAAAACAAAATGAACCTCCGCCATATCTGCATTTGAATAAATACCTAAAAATATTGATGCAGTACTTTTAAATATCGATACAGTATTGTGAAATGAAATATCTCGATATATTGCAGAACCGATATTTTCTTACTCCCCTATCCATGAGTATTTCACTTGATGGTACTGAAGTATTCAAATTACCTTGAACTAAAACAACACAGTTTTGCTTTTGAAGCTGTGTTCGTAAGAATTACAAACATGTCATCACCAAATCCTCTGCTTTGATTGATTAATTGCTTTTATTTATGGATGAACAAATAAAACCAAATCCAAAGAATGACCATATTTTTGTGTTTTTAACTCAAACACAGTCTCCACATAAAAAAAAAAAATAAAAAAAAAAGACATTTCTAACATAGAACAAATTCATTCAAAATACAACACAGACAAATAAAAACTCAACCGAATTATTTTGTATTTCTTCCGTGCACATAGAAACAGTCGACACTAATTATCCTGTGATGTCTGCGACGTGTTCTGAGAGTAACTGCGACACATTCTGGCTCCCACAGATAATGTCGAAGCCATTGACCGCCGCTTCACGCTCATTGACGTCCATGTCTATTATCTGACACTCGGCAGTCAATACATTTCCCATGAATATGCAATCGCTTCTATTGACGGCTCAGATTCTCTGTGTCCCAAAAAAACCCAAAAAAAAACCCACTGGTAGACCCTTGACTCATCTGCGCCAAAAGTGAACCAGATTAACCACCTCGGCCCCGAAATGAGAAACGTGGCAAACACAGCTGGTTTAATGTGGATGATCAGAGAAACATCAGAATGATTTATGGTGATTTATTAATCATCCAAACGCCCGTCGTCTGTTCAGCCAAACCAGACCAAGCCTTTACTCTGACCACATGAACACAGTTTCAAGTCTGGTACGGTGCTTTGAATCCAATCCAACTTTATTTGTAAAGCACTTTAAAACAACCGCAGTGGACCAAAGTGCTGTACAGAAGAATAATTAAAACCAAAACAGAAGAATAAAAGACAGAAGAGATTTAAAAACATAGAAACTGTACAAAAAAGAAAACAGTGCTGTACAGAAGAATAAATAAAAACCCAAATAGAAGAATGAAATATGAGAATAGATTAAAAAAACATAAAAAGTCATACAATTAAAAACAACAAAATAAATAAATAAATAGATAAGAACAATAAACCACTACCAAATAAAAACAATAGAATAAAGATAGTACCTTCAAACATCTCACATGGTTTCAAAAGCCAAGGAGAAAAGAAAGGTTTGAAGAAGGGATTTAAAATCAGACAGAGGAGGTGTGTCTGATATGCAGAGGCAGACCGTTTTTTAGTTTAGGAGCTTTGAAGGGATCGGAGTAACCAAATCTAACTTCAGTATTTCATGATAAGCTTTGATTTTAACCTAAAACTCCAACATGTGCTGCAGCGTAAACCACAAGAAGCCTTTCCTTAGCAAATGACTTCTAAATAATGCAGGATATAGACACAAATGAACTTCTTCTAACATTACAAACTCTGACATTTCCAGATTTGATTCAGTTTAAAACAGTACAACTAATATTTAAAGCAAGATATAACTCACTTCCTAATAAAATACAGAATTTGTTCTCGGAGAGGGAAGGAGGATATAATGTAAGAGGAAAACTGAGCTGAAAAATTAATTGTTTCAGAACAACTGTTCATTTCATTTATTTGTTCGTTTATTTCGAGCATTTACAGAATTCATGCAAATTCAAAATCATTCATCTATACTCGAAAAGGAGCGGGAAGAAGAAAAACTTATTTAATCCCACCCCCATTCTCATCATCAAATAACTGAACATAATAACATTTTAAATACTCACTCCTGTCCTTAGACGTCAAACCAGAACAAAGAACAAAAAAGAACAAAATAGGCCGAAGCCAAATTAGAATGAACTGATTTGACAGTATTTTCATTGTAGAACCAAAATGTGTGTGAAAAATAGAAACAAAGTACATTTCTGGTGGTGTTACCATGGTAACAGTTAACAGTCAACTTACATTATAATAATTACAGACCAACAATGGTAAAAACAAAAACTACAGTAGCACTAATGGTAAAGAACAGCACATCCCAGTGATGGTAAAAGGATGTGTTTCAGTCACAGCAGTTCAATTATGGAACAGTCTAACAGATGAAAGAAAGCAAAGTAAAAACATAAATCAGCTTAAAGGAATTCATAAAATGCATTTTTTAAAAAAGAATTATAAGGATGAGGAACAGCAGTCTGAGCCTGGATGGTATGGAAGGGTCTGAAGAAGGAACTATAGCTGGACTCTTCTGTTTTCTGTGCTTTGTTCTAACTTGAGCTCTTTTCCAGTAGCTTAGAGCTGACGAGGGCTGTGGAAGGGCAAGAAGCTGGCAATGCCATACAAATCACAATACTAAGATCACCATACGATATATCGTGATATATCATGATACTGTTAAAAAGGCCATTTTTTGTTTGTTTCTTTGTTTTTTTTTTAATTGATTCCTTGAAGAATTGAGTTACACCAGAAATATGCACAGATACTAAACACATTTTTATTTGATCAGAACAGGATCTAATGCAAGACCATAATGTTGAAATAACGGCATATTTGCTTTTTTTTTTTTTTTTTTTTTAATTTTTATAAATAAAAAAGTTATGAAAAAAAGTAAACATTGAACAATTTAACATTTTAAACTTGTACATTAATGGGTTGGTAGAGCTGGTACAGTGGCTCGTCCAATAACCAAAGGGTTGGTGGTTCCAATCCTGGTTCCAACTGTCCATGTGTCCAAGTGTCCATGGAAGACACTGAACCCTAAACTGGTCCCAGTTGGACCTGGTGGATTTGGAAAGAGCTGTGGACACCATGAAGGAGGAGAAAATGAGCTAAAGAAGTGCAGAACATTTACCATTTAAATCCACTGTTAAATGTACATGTTTAAACTGTTAAATCTACATGTTTAAAATGTTAAATCTACATGTTTAAACTGTTAAATCTACATGTTTAAAATGTTAAATCTACATGTTTAAAATGTTAAATCTACATGTTTAAACTGTTCAATCTACATGTTTAAACTGTTCAATCTACATGTTTAAACTGTTAAATCTACATGTTTAAAATGTTAAATCTACATGTTTAAACTGTTCAATCTACATGTTTAAACTGTTAAATCTACATGTTTAAACTGTTAAATCTACGTGTTTAAACTGTTAAATCTACATGTTTAAACTGTTCAATCTACATGTTTAAACTGTTCAATCTACATGTTTAAACTGTTAAATCTACATGTTTAAACTGTTAAATCTACGTGTTTAAACTGTTAAATCTACGTGTTTAAACTGTTAAATCTACATGTTTAAACTGTTAAATCTACATGTTTAAACTGTTAAATCTACATGTTTAAACTGTTAAATCTACATGTTTAAACTGTTAAATCTACATATTTAAAATGTTAAATCTACATGTTTAAACTGTTAAATCTACATGTTTAAACTGTTCAATCTACATGTTTAAAATGTTAAATCTACATGTTTAAAATGTTAAATCTACATGTTTAAACTGTTAAATCTACATGTTTAAAATGTTAAATCTACATGTTTAAACTGTTAAATCTACATGTTTAAACTGTTAAATCTACATGTTTAAACTGTTAAATCTACATGTTTAAACTGTTAAATCTACATGTTTAAACTGTTCAGTCTACATGTTTAAACTGTTCAGTCTACATGTTTAAACTGTTCAGTCTACATGTTTAAACTGTTCAATCTACATGTTTAAACTGTTAAATCTACATGTTTAAACTGTTCAGTCTACATGTTTAAACTGTTCAGTCTACATGTTTAAACTGTTCAGTCTACATGTTTAAACTGTTCAGTCTACATGTTTAAACTGTTAAATCTACATGTTTAAACTGTTAAATCTACATGTTTAAACTGTTCAGTCTACATGTTTAAAATGTTAAATCTACATGTTTAAAATGTTAAATCTACATGTTTAAACTGTTAAATCTACATGTTTAAAATGTTAAATCTACATGTTTAAAATGTTAAATCTACATGTTTAAACTGTTAAATCTACATGTTTAAACTGTTAAATCTACATGTTTAAACTGTTAAATCCACATGTTTAAAATGTTAAATCTACACGTTCCTCCGTAAATATGTTTACAATTGGATGTGTTTTTTTACAGTATTGTTCTGGTAACCACAGCTGCCAATTTTTTTCCGTCAAAACAAGATTTTTTTTTGAGTACATGATACAGTATATTACGATATATCATGACACAGTTAAAAAGGCATTTTTTGTTTGTTTTATTTGTTTGTTTGTTTCTTTTTTTTTTTTTCAAAGATTATTTCCTAGAAGAATTAAATTACAGCAGAAATCTGCACAAATATTAATCACATCTTTATTTAATCACAACAGGATCTAATGTTATCTCACAAAATGTTCCTGTGTTCAAACTGAAATTCTGTTTTACAGACATTCCAGTTTCAGATCCTGTTCAAATGTTCAGATTCTATTAGTTCAGAACTAACATCAGAACAGGATTTGAGTTCAATCCCAACAAAGGAACTCCCATCTGCCTCTCAGACAGTAAAAAGTGCTTTTAGGATGATTCAAATAACCATTATTTAACAAAACAGTGTTAAATAATAATAAAGAAAATATAAACAATAAAGAAAAACAAAAATGAACCTCTGCCATATCTGCTTTTGAATAAATACCAAAAAATATCGATACAGTATTGTGAAATGAAATATCGTGATATATTGCAGAACCGATATTTCCTAACACCCCTAGTGCTGACCTGTTTTTTTATGGACTGTATATGTTAGTTATGTAAATTTGGGGTAGGACAATATAAGCTTGGCTTCTTCCTACTCCATTTTGAACATAAACTGTTGTTGAGGAGCGCCAATGAGGGAGTTCAACAGTGTGTTCTGTCCTTGTCTTATCTTTGTTCTTATCTTTGATACTCTGGAATGTTCCATTTCCATCTGTGGTTTCTCTTTGCATTTCATTCACTTTTGTATTTTGTTTCTACTTATGTTCAAAATAAACTTCAAACTTTTTAAACGTACTTAAGTCTTTAAAACCTGACGTGTCACCGCTGACACACCCTGCATATATGCAGTTTGGACGGCTGTAACTCTTTCACTGTTGGTGCAATTAGAAGAATTCCAACAGTTTCTGAAACCTGAGACACTGGGCTTCATACTCTGTAAGACCGGATAAGTTGAGTTGACTTCAAAAATCTGAGGTAACTCGTTGCCTTAAAAAATTAAGTAATGAGTAATGAAAACTTGAGTGTATTAAACTTAAATGCTTGATTTGACTGGAATTGCTATTTTAAGTACAACACACTAAATGCCAAGTGAATTTAACTTACAATTTGTTGCAATGTCAATTATTTTGTATAATAATTAGACTTAGTATCATCAGTTAATTGGACTCAATTCCAAGAAGATTTAAATTAAACATGTTGCAATATAAATTGCTTTGTAAAATTATTCAGCTTAATCTATTGTAGCACAGTTGGAAGTTATGACCAAGTTAGCTCAATGTAACCAATCAGTTCAGACAGTGTTTTTATTTTGGTAAAGCATAAAGTTTCACATTGTACTGAAACATTCCTAGATGAACAGTAAAGCCATTGTTGGGCCTTTGGCTCTGACTGATGGTGCAACTCTACAAAAATACAAAAACAAACACAAAAAGGCCAATAAACATTATCATCCAAACATTCAGTCCAAATGAACACTAACAGCACAACCCCGCTGAACCCCTGCACAGAAAAACAACACATTTACAACAAGAAAAGCACTCGGAGACCACAGACCTCCGCCAAGACAGATCTGTACCGCCCCCCCATCACCACCAAAATTTCATCAGGTCTTCCTTGTGCCAGTATCAACATTTCCTGAAAGTTTCATGAAAATCCATCCATAACTATTTGAGTTATCCTGCTAACAAACAAACAAACAAACACGAAAACAAATAAACACACAAACACACAAAGCAAAGCGATCACAATACCTCCTGGCGGAGGTAATAACATGCCCAATACCCACAATGCAATGCGGAGATAAAAAGGTGAGGCCATGACTAAAACTTAGTGATTTAAATCCATTCAGCTTAAACTTTTTTGTACTTTCAACAATGTCTACAAATTGGTAGAATATACTGAACATTTTATAGTAATGGAATAAAACTGAAATCTTTTAAGTACGGTGTAATTAAAGCATTTCAGTAAATACAAAGTCCGGGCTTACAGTGTAGGCCACAGGTGTCAAACATGTGGCCCGGGGGCCAAAACCAGCCCGCCAAAAGGTCCAATCTGGCCTGTGGGACGAATTTATGAGTACACTGAAGATATCAACAATCAATGGTGTTAAAATCATTTTAGCTCAATTCAATCTAAAATGGGTCAGACCAGTAAAACACTATCATAATAACCTAGAATTAAAGAAAACCACACATTTCTCTCTTTGTTTTTGTGTAAAAAAGGTAAAATTACACAAAAATGTTTACATTTACAGACTAGCCTTTTACAAAAAACATTCAATAACCTGAAATGTCTTAAGAGAAGTATGTAGAATTTTACCAATATTCTGCCTGTTACTATATGTTTTGTGTATTTGTAGATCCACTGTGATCTATAAGTTATGATTTACATGTATAAATGATAAAATAAAGTGTAATATTGCTAAAATTGCACTTACTTTTCGTAAGAATTTTCAGGTTGTTCATATTTGTTCATGTTATGTTTAAGTCGAGTTTGTAGGTGTAACATTTTCATTATGGAATTTGACTTTTTTCACTCAAAAACACAGAGAAAACTTGGTGTCAACATTATTCATCAGTTCTTATTATATTATTTATATTATTTTACTGGTCCGGCCCACTTTAGATCATCTTAGTCTGTATGTGGCCCCTGAACTCAAATGAGTTTGACACCCCTGGTGTAGGCTTTATTGGGTCATTACGATAATTTCAATCACGCCTGTATTAGAAGCTGGAGAAGAAGCTGTTTTAGGAGAATTATAACATGCAGTAAATTGTAAATGATTACTAGATTTTGAAAGATCTTGGGAAAAAAAGTACCCTTGAAAGATGGGCAAATGCACTCACTCACAGCATATTTTCTGACCTTTTTATAGTCAAAATAAGAAAAAAAAAAAAAAAAAAAAGGCCAGGCGGGCCATTTTAGGCTTTGGGTTTACAGAGTTAACTTAAATGCTTCATCCTCCATTTGGAAAAAAACAACTGATCTGACACCGACGCTACAAAATCCAAATGATTTATGAGGTTTAGTTCAAAGTCTGAGCATGGCCTCTCCAGTGCAGCCCAAAGAGGCCGATGTGTGGATCCTCAGAGGTGATGGAAGGTACACAGACTCCTGCCTCTACTGAGCCTTTTTAATGTTCTCAAATCCACAAACAGTTCAAGACAAAAACCACAGGAAACTTTCAGGAAAAATACTGGAAAGATCTGCAGCTACAAAGACAGCACATTGTAAAAAAAAAAACTCAGACTGGTGTTTTGAGGATTTTAACCCATAAAGACCCAGTGTTACTTTTGTGGCAGTTCCCAAATAAGTTTTTTTCCTCTATTTTTCACTTTTATAATAATATGGCCTGTATTTTGCATTCTTCAGTGAAAATCAGGCATTTTTCTACATTTAATTCACTGATCATGATTGGTGTTCATAAAAACTTAGAATAAAGTTGAGGGTTATTATACCAAAAACAGAAAACAGAGGAAAAGTGACTTTTTAATAAAATCTCTCATTAACTGAACTTAAACCCAGTGTGTCCATCCACTGTCACTGATCCAACTCCACGGGTTTTACTGGTGAATCAGTGTTGTAGAAGATGACGGTGTTTCCACGGTACACTGTGAAAAAGGGTTTTGGGGGTTGGTAAATACAAACTATGGAAATCAGTTCCATTTTAACCAACAGTAATAGTTAGCCAGTTAAATCTGTTCTGACTGGTTAAAGTCTACCTATTTGTTAACAGTGACAATTACTATTTAAAATAATATAATAACATCTACCCCATAATATTGTGATGTGTTGGAGGAACAGCTGGGGGTAGTTTCCCAGCATGCATTGGGACAAACCAGTTGGGACAGTTTTTATGTGTTTTACAGTGTTCTGAGTTGATAAGAAGTGTTGTTCTTTTTATATATAACACAGTTACGGTGTGTTTGACTGTTTTGATTAGTTTCTTTTGTTGAATGAATATTTCTGTTGAGTTGCATATTCTTGCACCATGAGCCAAGTTGCTTCTTTGTTTCATTATTGTCTGAGAGAAAGAGGGAGAAACGGGAATCCTGAGTGACATGTTGGATAAATAGAAGAAAAACTGTGACAAAAGCACTGGTTTCATTATATTAGTATCAGTTCAGTTACACACACACACACACACACACACACACACACACCTTAGTACTGATACTGTCAATATTTAGATTGATATTCCCTGCCCTAAATTAAGTAGATCAGGGGTGTTAAACTCATTTTAGTTCCAGGGCCACATGCAGCCTATTATGACATATAGTGGGCCAGACCAGCAAAAGAAAAGGATAAGAAGTTACACATAATATCAACTCCAAAGTTTTCTCTATGTTTTTGAGTGAAAAAAGTAAAATTCTGTAATGAAAATGTTTACATCCATGAACTGTACTTGAACATAACAAAAATATATCAACAACCTGAAAATTCTTAAGAAAAATCAGTGTAATTTTAACAATATTGCACCATAGTTTACCATTTATACATGTGCATCACAACTTACAGACCACAGTGGATCTACAAATACACAAAACATTTAGTAACAGGCAGAATATTGGTGAACTTCCACATACTTCTCTTAAGACATTTCAGGCTGTTCTTATTTGTTCAGGTTATTCACATTTTTTGTAAAAGGCTAGTCTGTAAATATAAACATTTTTGTGTAATTTTACTTTGTTTACACTGAAACAAAGAGGAAAAAATAGCTTTTTTCATTATTTATAAGTTATTATGATAGTATTTTACTGGTCTGACCCACTTTACATTGAATTGACGTAAAATGATTTTAACATCCTTGATTGTTAATATCTTCAATGAAATTTTTGTATTTCACAAATTTATCCCATGGGCCAAATTGGATCCTTTGGAGGGCTGGTTTTGGCCCCCGGGCCACATGTTTGACACCTGTGAAGTAGATGAACATATTCCTTTTAACAACTGAGAGTTAATATTACTCACTTTTTATGAGTAATTTGTGGTGTAATCTATTGGGATATGAAAGGTGGATTTGGCCTAATTTCTTTTAGTGTGTTATAGCTGTTAAATTTAATCACATTTTACTCCAAATATGAGGTCAAATCTACTCAAACAAAATGAGTGCAAATTGTTACCTCACTTTTATTGAGTAGATTCTAAAGGTTTGTTTTTACAGTGTAACTACGGAGCCTCTGAACGCCCAAATGGGTCATATCTGATGACCATGAAGAGATGAAGAACTGTATTTGACACCAGTTATTGGCATGCATTGATAGGATTAATGGATCAACAGTGATTTAACTTTTTGTATCAGTAAATCATTTTGGTCACCAGTGGCTGTTTGGGTCTTTATGGACAAGGGATGCATAAGCATTTGTCGAAGCCTATAAATGTTTTTATTAAAATCAATGTAGAGAGTGAAAGAGTGGACGATGGTGCACTTATCGATGTGGAGCAAGGTTATTATCGTTAACGAAAACTAACGAAATGACGAAAACTAGAATTGTAAAAACATTTTCGTTAACTGAAATAAATAAAAGCTAGAATTAAAAGAAAAAAACGATAACTAACTGAAACTGTATTGTGTGTTTACAAAACTAACTAAAACATATAAAAATTCTGGATAAAATTCCCTTCGTTTTCGTCTTCGTCAATGTCAGATTGATACGAAAGCGATTTATTTCCCTCAAGCAATTTTAGCTGCTGGCACCATATGATATTTAAGGGTCCGTCACTTGTGGTTTCCAGTCGTCTTCTGGTCCCCACTCTACCTGGAAACATGGAGACTAAAGTTGGGAGAAAGCAGCAGAGTCCTGTCTGGGATTTATTTGAATACGACGACAGAGAAGAAGAGAAAAGAGATGGAAAAAAAAAAAAAAAACTAAACATTTAGAAGAAAATGAAAACTAATATAAACTATCAAACCTGCTCTAAAAACAAATTAAAACTAACTGAATTAGAGAAAAAAAGTCAAAACTAAATAAAACTAAACTAGAATGAAAGATCCAAAACTATTAGAACCTTGATGTGGAGCAAACAGAGACACAGGTTCTGTTTCTTTGTCAGGACGTGAGAACACTCCTGTTCCTGGATCTTTCATATCGATGTAACTTTCATATGATGAAACGTGGCCTCACACTGACTTCACCAGGTCCTAGAGGTCACAGAATCTGCTGGAGCAGCAGATGACTGCATACATTTGAAGACTCTGACAGAAAAAAGCCTCCGAAAGCAGCAGTTTGGTTGTTTTCAGTTGGTTCAAATTGGCCGAACAGGGCAGCAGGCAGTGAGCAGGACCAAGACAAAGATCCATATTAACAAAAACTGCAGATGACAGATGATTAATCGGCGTGGTGGGGTCTGTCGAGCCGCTGGACCCCCGGCTGACACCCTGAGCCACCAAACACAAAACCAAACCCCCCCCGGAGCCTCGGCAGCCCGGAGGAGCGTGGGCGAAGGGTGGAAGCAGGGCACCGTCCCCACGGAGCCCAGAGTGACGACGGAGAAAGACTCCACGTATTGGAATAGGGGGTGGGGGGGTGGGGTGGAAAGATTCAGACAAAAAAAGACAGAAAGTGTGTGTTTTGTTGCTACATTTGTGTTTGTGAGTTACTCAGAGGAAGGCAAAGTGTGTATTTGTGTTTGTGTGCATGTGTGTGGGAGTGGATGCTTTGTGTATTGGAGTGTGTGCATGTGTTTGTCAGTGTGTGTGTGTGTGTGTGTGATTGTGCAGCGACTAAACCCCCCATCTGCCACAGGGTGGGCGGCTCGCCACACAACCACAATACACACCAACATTTTTGTAACTGTGGGCGTTCAAAAGGCTTGGGAGCGCTGCAGTCCTCCTGCTCTGGGTTTGTCTCCACAGTGATCACTTCAGTTTGATCACTTTATCATCAGTGTATTCACACACACACACACACACACACACACACACACACACACACACACACACACACACATGCACTGGCACATACACACACACACACACACAGGCTGGGTTTGTACTTGCATATTTACAGTCATTCATCCCCCACGAAGCTGGAAATACACGGCATTTTAGTCAAACATCACAAAAACACTGCATACCGATGGACGCTTTTGTGGCTGAAGTTACACAGTATGGTCATGTGACCCATTAAAGCAGGGCTGTCAAACTCATTTTCTTCCAGGGGCCACATTCAGCCCAATTTAATCTGAAGTGGGCCAGACCAGTGCAATAATAGCATGATAGCCAATAAATAATGACAACTACAAATTGTTTTAGTGCAAAAAATGACATTAAATTATGCCAATATTTACGTTTAAAAACTATCCAAACAAAAAGGATGTGAATAACCTGAAAAAAATGAAATTTGTTAAGAAACACAATTACAATTTTATCAGTATTTTGCCTCAACTTATCATTTCTACATGTGCATTATGGATCTGCTATACAAAAACACAACACATTCAGTAACAGGCAGAATATTGTTAAAACTGTTCTTAATTCACATCAGACATTTCAGGTTATTCACGTTTTATTGTTAAAGGATAGTTTGTTAATGTAAACATTTTCATAATTTAATGTTTTTTTGCACTAAATCAAAGAGAAATCTTGGTGTTGTCATTATTTATAGGTTATTATGATATAATTTTTGAGTTCAATGCATAACTTGCAATTTGCAAATTCGTCCCATGGCCCAGATTGGACCCTTTGGTGGGCCGGCTTTGGCCCCCGGGCCGCATGTTTGACACCTGTGCATTAAAGGATGAACCACCATAGACTCCATCAGCCTAACATGTGGGTCAACCTCATGCCACCACAACAACGCTCCTTAGCATCGGTGGTCCAAGTGTGTGAATACGACTGAAGAGACTGAAGACCAGAAGCAGACGTATCAAAGACATGCCCTCATTTGGTTTTCTGATGTCGGTCAACTCTGACATCACCAGTTTCATTTGATTAGATTAGATAGAAGTTTATTGATCCTTTGGGCAGAACCATCAGGAAATTGAGGTTCCAAAAGCAGCACAAACACTGAGCATACACACAAGAAAGAGCACCAGAAAAAAGCAAGAAAAAAGCAATACAATAACATAACTATAAAAAACTATGAAAAAAAAAAAAAACTGTAGTGAAAAAACAAAACAAAACACAATTGCACATCGGAAAGTACTAGCAGAAACAAGTGGTAAAGTAGTAATAATAATAATAATAATAATAATAATGATAATAATGATAATAAGTAACTTATGTTGTGAAAAATATTATAGTATGCACAATATGTATATCATATACAATATGTATAGTATACTGTGCATACTATAATATTTTTTAAAAAAAACTATTCTATCAGACTTAGAATAATAAGTCTAATGTATAATAATAAGTAGTATTTTAAAGTATTCTATCAGACTTCATTCCAGGGGATATTTTTTCTGTATTCTGACCATTTCAACCACATTTTCTTCATTTTCTTATTCATTCACATAGAAACAATGTTTTAATTCATCACAGATATTTTTTACAACACAAACTCCACTTTGTTGTGTCCATGTGAAAACAAACATTGTTGTCACATGTCAAATTATGCTAGTCTTTTTCTGCTTTGTGTAATGAACACGTACGTGTATGTGTCCGTTTCTGAAACAACATTCATGGCAGATGAATCAGATGTACAGCTCATGCAGGTGTACGTAGAAGTCAGTGGGTGACAGTAGATTAACGTCAGCATCAGCGACTTTTAAGGATGGACACATGGACCGATGTTCGGTGAAATCTATATAATTTAAAGTAAACTCTCTAAAAAACCTGAATCAACACTTTTCCCTCATCTAGCAGCTCCACTTAACTAAAGTCTAAAGCAGGGCTCTCAAACTCCTGTTCTTTCAGGTTCCACATTCAGCCCAATTTGATCTGCAGTGGGCTGAACCAGTAAAATGATAACAGAAGAACCTATAAATAATGACAACTCCCAATTTTTTTCTGTGTTTTAGTGCACACCCCCCAAAAACATCAAATTGTGAAAATACTCACTTTTATAAACTATCAAAACAAAAAAAGATGTGAATAACCTGAAAAAACTGAAATTTCTTAAGAAAAATAAGCCCAATTTTAACTATCGTGCCGCAACTCATCATTTGTACATGTGCATTATGGATCGAATTGTTAAAATTGTGCTTCATTTTCTTTAGACATTTCAGGTTTGAAATTTGAAAATTCCCTGTTCAGATATATTTAGGTTTTGTTGCCAAAACAGGATTCTGAAATGAGAAAGGTGACAATTTTACTTTCTTTGGAGTACACATGACCTTTTGACTTAGATCTGTTTATCAATGATAATATCCCCATTTTGATTAGTGTTATTGTATAGAGTTGTTCAAGAGCTTTAAAATGACACATAATTGGTCTAGAGGTTCAGTATAGAAATATATAATATAATCAGTTTTATTTCCCCCACCCCTAGTTTACCAATCTATACTTAGATGGCGTAACGATATTACAAAGGTCAAATACAGATGGTGTGAACCAGTTCATCTCATGTTAACATCATTTTTCTGACAGAGTAGGCCCATAGGTATAATAATATACCAAAGAAGTCAAGCTGTGTGTGGGTGGGGGGGTGCATGAGGACCCTTCCTAGCCCATGGACTCTGTCATTAACTGAACATAAACCCAGTGTGTCCGTCCACTGTCACTGATCCAACTCCATGGGTTTGACTGGGGAACTGATGTTGTAGAAGACGACGGTGTTTCCACGGTAACTACAGAGCCTCTGAACGTCCAAATGGGTCATATCTGATGACCATGAAAAGATGAAGAACTGTATTTGACACCAATTATTGACATGCATTGATAGGATTAATGGATCAACAGGTATATAACATTTTATATCAGTAAATCATTTTGGTCTCTGGTGGATGTTTGGGTCTTTATGGGTTAATACTGATGCTAAGCTAATGCAGTAATGCTAACAGGTCGGGTGTTGATGTTAGAGACTGTTAAACTTCAAATATTAGAGTCTTTTTAGCGTCTTCACCAGTTCTGCTGTCCATCACACCTATCAATCAGCACCCATGCTACAGAAACCATAACCTCCAATCATCATTTTTGACACATTCAGAATACAAACCTCATTCAGAATAAATGACCCTTCAGTACACTTTTCTTCCAACACAGAAACTCACATCAGCAAATGTTGATGTAAAGTATATTTTTGGGTCTAATGCTTGAGATTATATTTTTGCAGAAATGTAAATTGATAAGAACATGTGGTATATGAGTGGTTTTCTGCATTCTGAAGTGAGAATGCAGAGAAGAAAAAGTGTCTTTTTCAGTCCAGTCTGTCATTAACTGATCATAAACCCAGTGTGTCCGTCCACTGTCACTGATCCAGCTCCATGGGTTTTACTGGTGAGTCAATGTTGAAGATCAGGGGTCTCAAATATGCGTCCCGGGGGCCAAATGCGTCCCGCCAAAGGTTCCAATCTGGCCTGTGGGATGAATTTACAAAGTGTAAAAATTCCACAGTCCAGGCTGTGGAACTCATTTTAGTTCAGGTTCCACATCCAGACCAATCTGATCTACAGTCAGATAATAACAGCAGAAGAACCCACAAAAAAGAATGACTGCAGATTTTCTTCTCGGTTTGATGTGAAAAAAATATTACACTATGCCTATAAATAATGACAACTTCAAATTTTTGTCTTTGCTTTAGTGCAAAAAATAACATTAAAATATGAAAATATTTACATTTACAAACTATCCATGTAAAATGTGAATAACCTGAACAAATATGAACAACCCGAAATATCTAAAGAAAATTCAGTCCAGTTTGAACTCTTTTCTTCCTGTTCCTCAGTGTTTAGTGTCTTTGTAGATCTGATCCAGAATGCACATGGACTAATGAGAAGTGGAGGCAGAATATTGTTAAAATTGAACTTATTTTTCTTAAGAAATTTCAGTTTTTTCAGGTTATTCACATCTTTTTTATTTGGATAGTTTATAAAAGTAAGTATTTTCATAATTTAATGGTTTTTTTTACACTAAAACAAAGACAAAAATTTGCAGTTGTCACTATTTATAGGTTCTTCTGTTATTATTTTACTGGTCCGGCCCACTGGAGATCAAATTGGGCTGAATGTGGAACCTGAAAGGATGAGTTTGAGAGCCCTGTTGTGGAAGATGATGGTGTTTCCAAGGTAACTACGGAGCCTCTGAACGTCCAAATGGGTCATATCTGATGACCATGAAAAGATGAAGAACTGTATTTACACCAATTATTGACATGTATTAATAGGATTAATGGATCAACAGTTTCTATCAGTAGATGCTTTTGGTCGCTGGTGGATGTTTGGGTCTTTATGGGTTAAAGTTGGCAAGATTCTGTAAAATTAGAGTGTTGGCTGTGAACATACAACTGAACATGTAGTGTTTGATAAAAGAAATAAAGTCAGCATCAGGCCTGCGTCCATTCAGCCATGGAGGAACTTCTTCTACTTCTGTTTAGATTTTAGAAACGAGTGAGTAGTCTGTCAAATAAGTGCCATGTTGGGTCAGGAAAGCTCTTTGTCCATCAAACGTCCATAGATCTGCTGGATGAACTGGGAGGATTTTTTTCCAAATACATCCACAGATCAGGGCCGTCTTGATGAATGGGGCTGATGGGAACCTGCCCATGGGCCCTACAAGCAGAGGGCCCCCATGCTGATCATTTTCCAAGTTTTTTTATTTAAAAAAATTTCTGTAATTTTTTTTACAGATTTTTTTTTAAAATTTTGTACTAAAAAATTCTATCTTTTTTTTTTTTTTATTACAGATTTATTTAAAGATAAAAAATTATTTTGTACTACAATTTTTCAATAATTATTTTTCACAGATTTTTTTTGTACCAGAAGTTCCCAATCATTTTACATAGATTTCTTTAGTTTGTACTGGAATTTTCCACTCATTTTATAAAGATTTTATTGTTTTGCATTAAAAAATTTCCATCATTTTTTTTTTTTTTTTTACAGATTGTTTTAAAAATTTTGAACAAGAACTTATACAGAACATTTTTTTCCGACAATCTGAAATCTCTATTCCAGAATGTTGAAATTACACTCATCGTGTTCATGTGCATGATGGTGACCAACTGTTCAGGAGAACGTTCTTTTTCAGGACTGAAACTTGGAAAAAATCAGCTTCGTAGCACAGAGGGGCAGCATGGTTTGAACTGGCCTTCACTTATGTGCATGGGAAACGACATCCTGCAGACCACTGACTTCCAGCCAATAATAATTCCTGTGAGTAGTTGTCATAGGGGCCCCAGTACACTGCTTTGCCCGGAGGCCCACAATACTGTTAAGACGGCCCTGCCATAAATGATGATCATTTAACTTTCACAGATAGGTTTTTTTTTTTCCAGATGTGTTTTTCCTGTTGATTGTGCCTCTGCTGCAGCCTCCCAGTGCCTTGGATCAGGGTTTCATTCTAAATGTCCTCTCATGTCTGTTCATGCACAGATAAACTCACAGTTTGGGATGAGATTTCTTATTGCTATGACTTTATGTTTGCCAAGTGTCTAATCCAGTTATAGAAACCTTTCAGATTTGTTTTCAGTGCCTCAGTGAGAGGCAAATGTTAAATGTGTTTCAGTCTTTTTTTTTTGGTCTTAACCCATAAAGACCCACAGACCAAAACTGTCTACTGATCTAAAATGTTTAATACTTGGATGTTACCGGATGTTCAGAGGGTCTGTAGTTACCGTGGAAACACTGTCATCTTCTACAACATTGATTCACCAGCAAAACCCATGGAGTTGGATCAATGACAGTGGATGGACACACTTGGGCTACTTTCAGTTAGTGATATATTTTCCTGAAAAAGTCCCTTTTTCTGCAGTTTTCCCTGTTTTTAATAGAATAACCCTCAACTCTAATTTGAGCTTTTATGAACATCTACACCAGGGGTCTCAAACATGTGACCCGGGGGCCAAATCCGGCTTGCCAAAGGGTCCCGTCTGGCCCGTGGGATGTTTTTGTAAAGTGCAAAAATTCCACAGTGTTGAATTGAATTAAGCAAAAAAAAAAAAAAATCTCCAGTTAAGTAAAAAAAAAAACAAAAAAAAACAACAACCTTGAATTAAGCCAAAAAAATAAAAAATAAAATAAAAAAAATCTTGAATTAAGATAAAAATCTTGATTTAACAACTTCAAATTTTTGTCTTTGTTTTAGTGCAAAAAATAACATTAAATTATGAAAATATTTACATTTACAAACTATCCTGTAGCAATAAAATGTGAATAACCTGAACAAATACAAACCTGACATGTTTAAAGAAAATTAAGCACAAGTTTAACAATTTCCTCCCTGTTCCTCAGTGTTCAGTGTCTTTGTAGATCTGATCCATAATGCACATGTAGAAATAATAAGTTGAGGCAGAATATTGTTAAAATTGCATTTATTTTTCTTAAGAAATTTCATTTTTTTTCACATTATTCACATCTTTTTCGTTTGGATAGTTTATAAAACGTATATGTATTTTCTTAATTTAATGTTTTTTTCCCCTTTACATTAAAACAAAGACAAAAATTTGGAGTTGACATTATTTATATATTATTCTGTCATTATTTTACTGGTTCGGTCCACTGCAGATCAAATTTAGCTGAATGTGGAACTGAACTAAAATGAGTTTGACTGCCCTGATCTACATGATCAGTAAATTAAAGATAGGAAAATAGATTATTTATACTGACAAAATAGAAAATACAGAGGATGATATTATAAATAAATGGTGATAAATCACTTAAGAAAGGTTAAATATAGAGAAAATATCATTTAGGAACTGACATAAAAGTGGCTCTGAGTCTTTATGGGTTAATTCTGTTTTCTTGGTTGAAATCTTGACAAACCTTCAGTCCTGCATGAATCCATTTCAGTAGATTTTTTTGGAACAAGTGCAGACGCAAATCCGACATTTTTTTAAAGGAGTGCAAAGAAATGACTGCTCTCCTACTAATCATCCCATCAATCTCATCCACCAACAATAGGCAGACTCAGTGAGAGCAGTGATCTGTTCTGACAAAAACAAATGTGCGTGTGCAGTCAGGCAGTGTGTGGGCTCAGCTGGCACAAAAACAACACAATGCAACACAACCTACCCGGATACCAGCCTTATAAGCAGACGGGGATCCTCTCACCTCACCGGAGAAACCATTTAAGGAGAAAAGTGCCACCGGAATTCCGAACCATGGGACACTTTTTACCTTTGGACGAGACGAAAAACAGGCGCGAAGCACGTGCTTACACCTGAAACATGTTGACGGTAGACTGATTTAGATGCAAACATCAGCTGTGACATTTGTTCAAGTCAATCGTGTAAATGTTAGTTATTGTCGCATTTCGTCACAGCATCATCTCCGTCCTATTTCTGGAGTTCCCTTTGACTTAGTCCATATTTGGCGAATGACGTCACGGGACACCCAGAGATTCCCTTTATAACCATACTGCAAAACCCACGAGCTATTTACACCAGATGAGAGGCGGAACAGACAAAAATGAGGGCAAATATTGTAAATGTTTGAGGCAGAGCCGAGCAGTGAACTGGTTGGATTCCTCTGCAGCAGTTCCTGGGTTTGTTCGCGGTGTCAAAGACATGACAGCTAAACTAGTGGATGAAGTTTCTGCTTCTCTCAGTGGTATTGTAGACAGTATTCCTAAAGATGTGTACCCGGCGGAGGTGGGGCCGGTGGTGTTTAAAGAGGAGCCCGTGGGTGAGGATGAGTATGAAGGGAAACCGGATAAGAACCAGTGCGGTAAGTCCAGTGGGTCCAGGCTCTAGTGGGGCTTGGGTTTCTGACTGCTGCGCGTAAAGGTCCAAGCCACTTCAGAAATGTTCAGATCCAGGGAATCCTCTGATAGAGTCCTTTACTTTTACAGGTGGTCTCCTGTTCGAGCAGAAGAGCGCACCTGAGCTGCCTCTGCACGCAGACCTGACGCACTACGTGGCAACTTTACGCACGCACCCTGTGGCGTTCACCGGTAAGTTCTGTGTGGACTCCAGGGGTCCAGGAGGGCCGTGGACACCAGGGGACGCCATCAACGTGGTCAGCGCTGACATCGCAGACCCGGGTCCGGCCACAGGATCCGGATCCCCCCCGGTATCACCTGAGATTTACGCAGGAGCTGGTGGAGGAGACGCGGAGGACGCGGGGAGCGGTGCCATGGCGCACGGACAGCCAGACATCAGCCACATGTACGCGCCCACTCACAGCCACCCACACCCACACCCACACCCACACCCACACCCCCACCCGGCCCCTTCCTACTCTTGCAGTGGAGACATGTACCAGGACCAGTCCGGAGGGGGGTACCTGGCCACCTCCACCTGCGCCATGTCCTACCACACCCCCCAGACCTACAACTCTGCGCCCAAACCGACCGTGGACGGGGCCGCGCTGCTCTCCATCATGCCGGAGTACGGGGGCTTCTACCCGCAGGGCCAGAGGGAGATCCAAACGGCCTTCCCGGAGCGGAAATCCCTCCCGTACCCGTTGGACTCCCTCCGGGTCCCGCCGCCCCTCACGCCCCTCAACACTATCAGAAACTTTACACTCGGCGCCCCCTCCCCGTCGGCCGACGGCCCCATGGCGGCCGCCTTCCCCGGCCACCAGAACCTCCCCCTCAGGCCCATCCTGCGACCCAGGAAGTACCCGAACCGACCCAGCAAAACCCCGGTCCACCAGAGGCCGTACCCGTGCCCGGCGGAGAGCTGCGACCGCCGGTTCTCCCGTTCGGACGAGCTGAGCCGGCACCTGCGCATCCACACCGGCCACAAACCGTTCCAGTGCCGCATCTGCATGAGGAACTTCAGCCGCAGCGACCACCTGACCACGCACATCCGCACGCACACCGGAGAGAAGCCGTTCTCCTGCGACCAGTGCGGGAGGAAGTTCGCCCGGAGCGACGAAAGGAGGCGGCACATGAAGATCCACCTGCGGCAGAAGGAGAAGAAACCCGCCGCGTCATAATCCGCACCGCGCACGGAACCGTGACTGTGCTGTGTGTGTGTGTGTGTGTGTGTACGCGCCTGTGTGTACGCGCCTTTACTGTCAATACTCCCATTAACCAGACCACACGTCAATCAGGATCAATCAAACCACGTGTTCATTATTTATCAGAGCCGGAAGTTCCGTTTTTGTCCAGGGTTGGTCAGATGGACACCGAACTGCAGACCTCTGACCCTCTGGACCCACTGACACAGCTTTAGTGCTCTGTGGCAAGGCATTAGTCTACCTATGCTTCTCAGGGATTCAAATACAGTTCAGGCTGAAAACATGGGATCGCATCCCTGTAGGTTCAGAAAGAAAACTGCATTTTTCTACAGCAGTTTAGTTTAAGGTAAAGGGGAATTTGAGGCGCAGGAAGCAAAAGGAAAATTTACTTCCACTGTTAAATGAAACTACGGAGGCATACTGCATTCACACAAAAAATAAATTTGGCTCTGTTTTTCCAAATTAACTAGATAACTATCTTGTAATTACGAGGGAAAAAAAAGTTTTAAAAAAAATTTGGCTCTGTTTTTCCAAATTAACGAGATAATTCTCTCATAATTACAAGAAAAAGTAAGTTGAAAAAAATTCAGCTCTGTTTTTCTGAATTAACGAGATACTGTTTTCTGAAAAAAGTTAAATTCGGCTTTGTTTTTCTGAATTAATGAGACTAGTGGCATTGTACTCGTGGTGCCATTGTACGATAGTGTCCTCCCGTGCTGCAACATTGGGACATCGATCACACACGTGTCAGACAAACATGTGTCAGACATAGAAACGTCCGTTATAGTAGGGTACAGTTTTCAGAAAAAATTAAAATTTGGCTTTGTTTTTCTGAATTAACAAGAAAAACAGAGCCAAATTAATTTTTGTGTGTGAATGCAATACGCTTCCGTAGAAAGCTTCATCATCAATGTGCAAGAAGAAAAGTTTAGCAGCGAGTTTCATTACTGATAGTTATGGTCTTTAAAGGTACAATTTGTAATATTTCCCTTTTAAAACAGTAAAACAAATGAGCTCAAATTCTCAGCAAAGAAATAACAGATTTGATATAATGACAAAGATGTCATTAGTCTAGATTGCAGAGGTGTGTTCAGATGTTAGCATGCTAATATGCTAGCTCTACACCACAGTAAGACAGTAGCTGTGTTTCCATAAGCTGTCACAAGAACTGGAAGCAAAGCAAACAGAAAAAATACAAATTAAAATAACAAAAAACAGCATTGAAGCAAATAAATTAGTTATCAGAAGGGAGAAGTTTAGGCTGTTACATGTGCTCAAATAAACAATGATGACACCAAAAACAGCTGATCCATGAGGTCAGACAGATGTGGTGTTGTTCATGTTGTAGTCAAAGAACAAATGCATCCATGAATTAAACTAAATGAAATGAAGGAAAAGGATGGATGCTCCGCCTCCAGTGGTTCAGTCTACACTAATGCAAACTGCAATTAGGACACTGTCTTGATGAAGCGGTGCAATAATCCATATACAGAGACATGTACCTGTGTTCTGATCCAGTTAATCCTACTATAATGCACGTTCTGCGTCCGATCGATCGATGTTCCGTCACAGGAGGGCGTTTGTATGAGTTTTCCTCAGCCTTCACAGGTCCGATCACCGCCAAACTCTCCAAATGAATAGAAACATTCCCTGACTATCTACTAGGCACACTTTTATGTCCGTATTCAAATGTTGTGAGGTATGCTGGGAGATTTTAGCCTCTCTTTACTTTGAATTCTTCATCCCTGCCTCCATACTCCATTTTCAGCAGTGGTTCTGCTGCCGTTCATGACATTTCTACTGCTAGCAGACGATGCTACAATGTGAAGGCTGCATTTACAATAATGTATGGGCACTTTTCACACACAATGGCACCATGGGTACAATGCCGCTAGTTCATTATAATTTAATAATAAATTGTGTTGATAAATTGCTAAAATTGGAGTTAAACATATTAGACCATTCTCTTCAAAGCCACCACACTCTTTACCAAAAACAGCTGTTTTACTTCACAGAATACAGGAGTTCCTGCTTGAACACCACATCAGTCTTTGTATGTTTGTGTTGGTTTGGATCCAAACACATGAAACCCCAGGTACACAGTCTTTAGTTCCTGATCTAACTGGATGACAGGGTGAAGCATGACCAAAACCACAACAAAACCACAACTTTCTGCTAAAACGCTGCCCCTCTGTTGATAGTAAAGGTTCATTTTTAAATTTGAATCTTACAAATTGTACCTTTCATTTTTACACTCGACAACCTCAGTTCAAAACAGTTGAAACAATAGAATCACACCCATTGATTACATAGTTTATATATATGTTGAAGTATCCCAGGGACAGAGGTGAGCGCCTCAGTTTGAAAAGGCAGGAAAATGAGGCTTTTCTACGTTATTTTTCCAATAATGTTCAAATGAAATCTCAGATTAATCTGTTTTATTTCCACAGCCAATGACCAGATGACTTGTTTGACATAATTACATACAGCTCATGGAACTCAGAGGGGACTTTTCCAGACTGTAGCCTGATAATCTGTCCCTCTCTGGATAGATTTTTTTTTATTTTTGGATGTTTTCAGGTGTTAATATGTGTTGAGATGTGTTGAGCTTTTCTACGTATTGAATGTGAGATGCAGTCAGAGACAAAGAAAGAGTCACTGGGTAAATTAAAGATCTGTGTTTTGTGTTTTCTAATTTTTATGCAAATGAGTCGGGCACTAAAGCTTCTCCTCTGCTGGGCTGATGCTTCTAGTCAATGCAATTAAATGTTTACTTGTACATCCATCTCTGTCTTGTCCTCCTTTTCAATTTAGATTTAAGCAGTTTGAACACTTTCAGAACATCACAGTTCTGTAAACTAAGTTGTGGTTCACTGAGGACTCTTGGATCCTCAGTTCCACCTGATGAAACTGGAGAAATTACACAGGTCTTCAGTTTCATTTGAATAAATAATGTGTCATTACTGCAGGGTCATAATCTACTAATATATGACCCCACCCATCCACCTTTGGGCATCTTTGTTTGTTTATTTTTTGTTTATTTATTTTGAATAATTATTTTTTAAATCTTGGTCTGTTTATTTATTTGTTTATCCCCATCAATGCAGTAGCTACTCTCTCTGATTTTTCTGTTTTTTTTTATTACTTTACAATTTAAATATAATACATTACCAGATTATGGAAGTACAATAATGAAATACAAGTTCCACTTCACATGAAATAGTTCCAAATATTGCATGATTTAGTTCCATGTGTCATATGAAATAGTTCCAAATGTCACATGAAACAGTTCCACATGGTGTATGAAATAGTTCCACAACGCAGTGACATCACTCTCAGTTCAGACCGATCTCAAGAAATGGTGTTGTATGCAGGGGCGTAGAATTGTGTAGGGACACTGGGGACCCGTCCCTACCAGTATCCATCCACTGCTGTGTAGTCCCCATCAGTCCAACCGCTGTCCGTAGTGTTTAGTCAATGATTCTGGCACACAAAGGGTTAATAGTCGGTCTTTCCTAGAAGTCCTGCCTCTAACGTAAATGTCACTCTATGATTGGCTCTTTGGTTTTACTAATGTACATGTGATTGGCCGTCCCCACTGTCACTCCATCTACTTGTAAAAGGAACCTGGACATTTGGACATATGTGTGTGTGTGTGTGTGTGTGTGTGTGTGTGTGTAGGTGTGTGTGTGTGTGTGTGTGTGTGTAGGTGTGTGTGTGTATGTGTGTGTGTATGTGTGTATGTGTGTGTGTGTGTGTGTGTGTGTGTGTGTGTGCTCGGTAATTAGGATGTAAAGGATGTCAAAGAAAAGAAAACTGGACAGAAGACTCTTCTATAGGAGTCAAAGTGTAAGTTAGTTCAAGGGTCTAGAACTGTAGCGGCTCAACAATACAGGTATTGATAAAAAGACACTATTTAATGCCAAACAGAAACACTTTTTAAAAGTTAGTTTACTTATTATTTTAATGTATTTAGGTGGAAGAGCAACTGTTTAAAAAACACACGAAAAGAAAATTTGTGGGGAAAATACAGTAAAACCTCAGATTCTAAATGTGATTCTAGATGGGATTTTATCCATATTTTTGGAGAATAAATTACATGTAATAATTGAAACTAAAAATCTTTTTTGCTCAGGCAGTAACTGCACCATCAAACTATATGAACAGTGTATCCCTAATCTGTTCATATGTCATGAATCAACATATTTTTGTCAGGTGACAGAGAGAAGAGAGGAGGGAGGAGGAAGAGGAGCAGAGGCTGTAAATTCACAGGTGAGGTTCAATAATACTGCAGATGTTCGTCATCAGAATAACTTTGCAGATTGCATTAAATTCTTGTATTGTCTTTAGATATTCAGATATGCATTATAAACATGTCAATTACTGAATTGTTTTTCTGACTGTGATTGTTTACTTGTTTGATCAGCTCGACATGATGTGAAATTATGATCGCAAATGCAAAAAAAAAAAAAAATCAACTTTCCAGAGTGCTGCCTTGGAGTACTTTTGTGTCCACACCAACGTCAGAATCAAACCTACTCCCTTGGTTGTATGTCACACTTACATTACTCATGCAACGGAAGATGACGGAGTTCCCGTTCAAATGTTCTTTCCTCTTTTATGCCACAACACATTCCTGTTTTGTCTGAACTGTAAATTCTGAAACTTACAGCTGCCAAAGTTCAGTTGCAAAACTAAAAGGCAATGTTTATGCCTTTTTAAAAAATGTATTAATGCCTTATATTTTTGATACTTACAAGAAATACTAAGTTGAAAGTAATTAAATTTAATTTGTTTTTATTTGTGTTTTATTTATTTTTATTTGTGTTCTTTTTATTTTTATTTGTGTTTGCAATTGCCTCTCTGAAAATGTTTCTAGTCAAGAAAATGCATTTTGTTGCATACGCACAATATGAATGTAAGAAATAAAACTGTCAATTATCAAAAAAAAAAAGGAAACCAATTAGTCCTTCATTATTAAGTGAAATACCTTATTTCCTCTTGCGTATTTATAATTGTTCTTTATCCAGGAAAAAATAACTTTTATCCGATTACTCAATTAATCGAAGGAATTTTCAGTAGAATACTCACATACTAAAATATTTGATAGCTGCAGCCCTAATTTCATGTCAGTATATGGTTAAGCGTTAGAGGTTCTACTCCTACAGGATCACTGAGATGCTCGGTGGTTAATGGTCGACTATTTATGGTTGCCATAACTTCATACAAGAAGGTTCTCAATGATGAGCTATCTAATCTTGTTGCAGACTGATCTAGGATGGATGTGAGGACACTTCTCACTGTTCGAATCTGTCTCTCCCAGACTCCGCCCATGTGACTGGAGTTAGATGGGTTCATGACAAAGTTGCATCCTAGTTCTTTCACATGTTCTTGCTGCATTCCTTTCATTAACTCTTGGAATTCGTTTGGTCCACCTATGAAGTTGGTGCCTTGATCACTTTGCAGTTGACTTACATTCCCTCTTATGGCGATGAAGCACCGCAACGCATTGAGGTATGAAGGTCATCCAATACCTTGATGTGTATGGCTCTTGAGTACATGCATGTAAATAGGAGACCATATCTCTTCTGCTCTTCCCTTCCATCCCTCACATAAAATGGTCTGGAACAGTCCATGCCTGTAATGCTGCTAGTACGAACCCAGAACCCAAATGCAGAACTAGGAGGCGGATGTAAAAGTTTACAGAGTTTATTAAATTCAGGTATCACAAAAATACTGGCTGTGATAATGAACAGGATCTTGAGGACAGCAGCCAAGGAAGTCCTCGAGGGATTCGTCCTCCGGGCGAGGGACGCGAACCCACGGTTAGTCTCCGGGTTTTGAGTCGGCACGCCGACTAGGGAGAAGCAGAGGGAGGTCAGGGACGGAAACAGGTCAAACACGGGAGAGCAAACAGACAGGCAACAGGACATAGGGGTAAAGCTAGCTCACGTACCAAAAACCAGGCGAAGAGGTCCAAATCCAGGAAGGCAGATGGAGGCAGACTAAACCGACAGGGAACAGGCAAGACAGGCAAAAACAGGATGACAAAACGGGTCGAAACACAGGTAGGCAAACGAACAGACAGGATCAAAACGCTGGTAAGTAGACTACGAGAGAATACGAACTGGCGTCTGATCAGGGGAAAGGACAGAGTATAAATACACAAAAGGGAGGGAAGACAACGAGACACAGGTGGAACACATCAGGGCGGAGTCAGGTAATCAGGGAAAAGGTGAACACCAACCAGGAAGGGAAGTAAAGACAACAGACAAGACACATGAGGAAAACTTAACAAAATAAAACAGGAAGTGGCAGACAAACATAAAAGACAGACAACACCAGACTAACGTCCGGTAGCAGGCTTCACAATGCCACTGTATGTAAATGGGGGGGTGGCTTCCATCCTCTCTGGTGGAAGGTCTGCCTTTTTTTGTTCTTGATTGTTCTTTGTGAACTTCCTGCACTTAATGCATTTGAAGATCAGAGATGATACTTCACTACTACATCCAAGAATCCAAATTCCATTGGAACGTATTTCATTAATGGTCATTCCACGACCCTGATGTCGTGCCTTTTCATGGTAGTGCTTAATTAGTAAACGAGATACATGATCACCCTTCGGTAGGATAGCTGGTGGTCTGAGATGAGGATGAAGTGCAGCTTGTGTCAACCTTCCTCCCACCCTCAGGGTACCATGGCCATCAATAAACGGGCTCAACTTATACAGCTGGTTTGACTTGTTCGTCTGTTTCTCTGGAACCCTTTCATCATCACCTCTTGCTGTGATGTCTGCCATGAAAGCTATGTAATCTCTGTAGTACTGTTCATCCCTTTTTAGACATTTTTCTAGGCACTTCAGTCGATGTTCTGCACATGCTTTGTTATTTGGTAAGCATGGTTTTTCTTCCTTGAAAGGTAATTGCATCTCGTAGTGTCCATTTGGCTTTTGCTTATTGCCTTCTCTTAACTTTGCCAAGAGCTTGATGTCTTCTTGTGACATTGGGACTTCGTCACTAATCTTCTCAGTGAAATCTGACTCAAAGACCTGGATTATGTCCGCTGGAGTAATTGTTTTTTTCACTCGTGTTCTGCAAACAAAGTGGACTTTCGACTTGAGGTTAGAAGAGAGCTTGGTGAGTGGCATGACTTGCTTTATAATGATTGGTTGGCTTACACCTAGTTCGTCTTCACAGGACTTATTGTATCCAATACAGGACTTATTGTGTCCAACTATGCTCCAACCTAGCACGGTCTTTTGCACAAATGGCTGGTCTTCATCACAGTTTTATTTGACAGTTGACAGTTGACAGTATGACAGTTTTATTTCTTACATTCATATTGTGCGTATGCAACAAAATGCATTTTCTTGACTAGAAACATTTTCAGAGAGGGAATTGCAAACACAAATAAAAATAAAAAGAACACAAATAAAAATAAATAAAACACAAATAAAAACAAATAAAATTTAATTACTTTCAACTTAGTATTTCTTGTAAGTATCAAAAAATTCATCACCACTGACCACATCTCTGGGAAGTAAGGCTTGTGGACAGTTATAGCCAATTAGCAATCCTACTTCACAATCAGGCTTAGGAGACATTTCATCTGCCAGATGTTTTGAGTGAGGCCAGGACTTTGCAGTTTTGCTTGCGGGTATGTGGGATCTATTTGATGGTATGTAGTCTCTTGTGTTGGTTGTCAGGAGTTTGATTTTAGTGTCAGAGTTGATGCCCCTTGCAGACCGTTCATCCTTTGGCTTGACACAACCTTTGTTTTTGACGTTATTGTAGATACTTTGAGCTTTACTGGCTCCTTCTTGACATTCAGTTCCTCAGCTGTATCCTTTAAGATGAATGTGGTGTCTCTCTGAGAGTCAAGCAAAGCGTAGACAAGAACTTCCTTGTCTGGTTCAATTGTCGTAGAGACATAGACTGGAACAACTGATGACATGTGAGTTCTGTTCTTTTCTTGAACGACTCCATCAGATGTAGCCATATCTATTGGTACAGCCTCCTTGTCTTTGACTCTCTTGGTTTCATTTTGCTGTTCTTGTTTGGGCTGAGTTTCACAACTTTATACAAAAAAAAAAAAAGAAAATTGTCCACCACAAAGGACATTCCATAAAAAATTTAAAAACTGCATCTGAAAAAACTGTTGCATCATAATGCTTCCAATATAGGCACTTATTTAATAAAAAAACAAAAACGCTTGTACTTTGCTGACATTTTCTGGGTCTTAGGAGGTTAATTGTCATGTTCTTGCAGTCTTCATAAATTACATGACTTTAACATTGTGAACAGAGAAACATGAACTAACCACTTTGCCTGCTTGCAACCAATGGGAGGGGTTAGTTTGAATAGCCGCTTCTTTTAGATGAATCTCACACCTTCAAAACACAGTACGCCACATTTAATTCACAGTAATACTCCATACTGAATGTAAACAACAAAACAATACTGACCTTGTTCATTAGTAACACGTACAGCTCTCTTTACAATGCTTTGCTCCTGACAGAAAACGCAGCGCACTGCCCGCTTGCGAATCAACCAACAAAACGAGAGTAAAAACAAGAAGACACGACGGAGACTGACCGAAAAATAACCTGAGTGGCCCCGTGTGGTCAAAAGTTGCAACTGCACTTAATACCTAGTGGCTCTGACTATGCTTTCTGCAAGGTTTATGGATGCAGAGTAAACATTCAAATTGTATATTTAAATTATGTAAACTTATTAACTACAGTACAACTCTTTACATACAAATGATAAAAACTTAGTGACTGCATTTACACTCCTGTTTGGCCTCATCACCAGGTTCAGAGCAAGGTTATTATCGTTAATGAAAACTAATGAAATGACGAAAACTAGAAGTGAAAAAAACATTTTTGTTAACTGAAATAAATAAAAACTATAATTATAAGAAAAAACGATAACTAACTGAAACTGTATTGTGTGCTTACAAAACTAACTAAAATGGATAAAAATTATGGATAAAATTCCCTTCGTTTTCATCTTTGTCAATGTCGGATTGATACAAAATCGATTTATTTTGCTCGGGCAATTTTAGCTAGCGGCACTATACGACACTTCACAGTCCGTCACTTCTCGTCACTTGTCATTTAGACTCGTCTTCTGGTCCCCACTCTACCTGGAAACATGGAGACTAAAGTTGGGAGAAAGCAGCAGAGTCCTGTATGTGAATACGACAGCAAGGAAGACAAAAAATATGAAAAAACTAAAACCACACTAAACTGAACTAGAACTAAGCATTTAGAAATAAAAATGAAAACTAATAAAAACTAGCAAACCTGCTCTAAAAACTAATAAAACAAAACTGAATTAGAGAAAAAATGTCAAAGCTAAATAAAACTAAACTATAATGAAAAATCCAAAACTATTAGAACCTTGCAACACACTGTCGTAAAAGCTGATCCAAAGCATCCCAGACATGCTCAGTGGGGGACATGTCCGGTGAGTATGCTGACCATGAAAGAACTGGAATGTTTTCAGCTTCCAGGAATTGTGTCCAGATCCTTCAACACGGGGCCGTGCATTATCATGGTCCAACATGAGGTGACGGTCGTGGATGAACAGCACAACAATGGGCCTCAGGTATTGGTCACAGTATCTGTGTGAATTCAAAATGACATCAATAAAATGCACCTGTGTTCATTGTCCATAACATACGCCTACCCATACATTAATGGGGGGGGCTTATTTCAGGAAAATTTTAAGATTCAACTTTAGCCCACATTTTCTAATGCTCCCATGTCTTGGGAATACAAAAATGTGAAAAAAAATTCAAATCATGCACAATCCCCCCCACCCCGAAAATTACTTTTTCAACCCTGAAAACCTGGGGTTTTTGTCAACTTTCAAACCTTCTTCACTTCTGATAAAGTACAGTGTAACAGTCTGCTCATGTTGGGCCCTTAAATGTTTTTTGTGAGACATGTCATGTCTTCAGAGTGCTTTGCACTACAAAAGGTGTGGAGTCAAGGTCAGATTATAGGTCAAAGGTCACCCAAATGGTCCAAATGCATATTTGATGGAATTCAGCTGTTCATGTGGGTTCTTCCAAATGTTGGGCTCAGGTTCTCTCCTCAGAACACATCTACTGACCACAAACAACTGACATTCAATAAAACACATTAAACACAACTATTTACATAATGTGTTCTCCATACAGACATGTCAAAAAGAACAAACGGTAGTTTCACATGACTGTGACATTTACATGTATGTGTCCTGTTGGTGCAGTGGACAGACCTGGAGCCACAGACAGAAGGTCCTGGGTTCCATTCCAACACCAGTCGATGGGTGGGACCTTTCTGTGTGGAGTTTACATGTTCTCCTCGTGTCTGCGTGGGTTCTCTCCAGGTACTCTGGCTCCTCCCACCATCCAAACACATGCACTGATAGGTTAATGGGTTCATCTAAATCACCCATAGGTGTGAATGTGACAGTGACTGTTTGTGTCTGTTTGTCTGTATATATGCCTACGATGAACTGGTCACATGTCCAGGGTGAGCCCCGCCTTCGCCCATAAGTAGCTGGGATAGGCTCCGCCCCCGTGACCCTAGTGAGGATAAAGCAGGTTCAGAAAATGAATGAATGAATGAATGAAGTGTTAGTGATTCCCTCCTAAATGTGTGCTAGTGTTTCCCTCCACACTAATGGCGGCAAATTCAAATGTACTGTCCATGTTTGAATATTTAGTCTGTATGTGTCTTTAAAGGGCCAAAGGCCTGGGGGGGTCCCACCAGGAAACCAGAGGGAACAGAACTGAGGACAGATCTGATAAATTGTCGGAATGGTATGAATTTTTGAAAAAACTAGGCATTTTGATGACCTTTAACCTCCAACATGACCTTGACATTAGACTGTTCATAATACAAAGTACTCTTATGATACAATCTGGCACTGACAGGATCATTAAATGTCCCATCATGAACAGATTTATACACTGAACTGGACAAAAGAGTGGAGGAGCTGTGAAAGTTACAATTTGCTGAGTTAAAGTAATTTTCGGGGTAGGGGGGGGTTTTGGACCAAAATTTCCATAAAATTGCACAGGAGTGCTTAGAACATCTTGTAGCATCAGAAAATCAGGGCTAATGTGGTGTTTGATATTAAACCCCCCCCAACATTAACCCCACCATTACCACGGGCCATTCGATTCACAATGTTGACATCAGTAAACCACTCACCCACACATCACCACACACTGTCTGCCATCTGCCCTGGACAGAGAAAACCGGGATTCATCCGTGAAGAGAACCCCTCTCCAAAGTGCCAGACACCATGCAGAGAAACTCACTGAATCAAATAGTCCGATGGTCCAGTCGCCTGATTGGTCAGTCCCAGTCTAGTCCCGCCTCCCTGTCCACTAAACAGGTCCAGAGGACGGTTTCATCAGTTCTGAATAATGACTCCCATCCTTTACCAGCTGAATTCCAGCTCCTTTCCTCTGGACAGAGGTTTTTAGTCTCAGGTGCAGGACACAGCGTTTATAAAAACAGCTGTGTTCCTGTCGCTGTCACTGAGCTCAAGAAGAAATAGTGACATTGCACTTTATTTACTTATTTCACTTATTTATTCTATTTCTTTGCTCTATTTATTATTATTGTGACTTCTAATTTTTACATTTTATGGTCTTATCCTGGTTTTTATCCCAGACTGTTTTTATCTTCTCCGGGTTTTTATTGTGTTTTGTTGCATCTTGTTTTTTAGCTTACCGGCCGACAGGCCATAAGCTATTGTCGTCACGCGGCGTCCGGTGGTGGCGTCTGTCGTCCGTTATAAAAAATTCAATCGTCTTCTTCTCTGAAACTACAGTTCCGATTGACTTCAAACTTGTTATACAGCTTCTTTATGATGATGTCAACAAATGTTAGTGAAATTATTTGGATCCGGATCTGATTCTGGATTTGGTGCAACTTTGAAAAATTTCTCCATTATAACAGATAGGAAGTGGATTGATCCAATAAATCAGTATCAGTGATATCAAGTTGGAATTTGACTTTTTTACAGATCTAATTGGAATATGACCAAAACATGAACTATTTCTGTAATAGAATAAATACACAGAACTGGGTGAGAGTAACTGGCATCTGGATACATTTCCCAAAGCTTTTAATTTGGCCGGTAAGCTACAGGGCCATTGGTCCGATTTTTATTATTTTGATCTTATTTATTTATTTTATTCTTTTACTTATCCATGCTGCTATACTGATGAATGGTGGAACACTGAACACTTTTTGTCCTTTCTTTTTGTCCTGTCTGGAAACTCGATCAAGTACCTGCCGAACAGGTTCAATGTATGTCTTGCTGTAACGCCAAAAGCAATCGCCTCGTCTGCAAAACAAAACTACCCACGGGTACAAATAAAGTAACCTTGAACCATTGATTGTCAGCATTTGCCCACTCATGTCGGTTATGACTACAAACTGCAGTCAGGTCAAGACCCCCATGAGGATGACGAACATGCAGATGAGCTTCCCTCAGACGGTTTCTGACCGTTTGCGCTGAAATTCTTTGTTTATTCAAACCGATTGTTGCAGCAGCTGTCCAGGTGGCTGGTCTCAGACCATCTTGGAGGTGAAGATGCTGGATGTGGAGGTCCTGGGCTGGTGTGGTTACATGTGGTCTGCGGTTGTGAGGCTGCTTGGCTGTACTGCCAAACTGTCAGAAAAGGCTTATGGTAGAGAAGTGAACATTCAGTTCACAGGCATCAGCTCTGGTGAACGTTCCTGCGGTCAGCATGACAACTACACGCTCCCTCAGAAACTTATGACATCTGTGGCATTGTGCTGTGTGATAAAAGTACACATTTTAGAGTGGCCTTTTATTGTGGCCAGCCTAAAGCACACCTGTGCAATAATCCTGCTGTCTAATCAACATATGTCACACCTGCCAAGGAGAAGTGCTCACTAACACATATTTAGACAAATTTGTGAACAACATTTGGGAGAAACAGGCCTTTAGTGAATATAGAAAAACTCTTAGATGTTTGAGTTCAGCTCATGAAAAATGGAGCAAAAACAACAGTGTTGCATTTACCAGTGTAGATTCACTGTGATTTGTAAGTTGTAATGCACATGAGTAAATGATGAACTGAGGCTTAATGTTAAAATTGCACTTAATTTTCTTCAGAAATTTCAGGTTGTTTGTTGTTGTTCATGTTTTTCACCTTTTTTTAAGGATAGTTTGTAGATGTAAACATTTTCATTATGTATTTTTACTTCTTTCATTCTGACACAGAGAAAAGTTTGGAGTTTACATTATTTATAGGTTAATATTCGGTTATTTTATCGGTCCGGCCCACTTGAGATCCCACTGTGGCCCCCGAACACCCCCTGGTTTAATGGAACATAAGGTCTGGACTGTGTCAGATATCAGCTTGGCTCATATTGGAAAACATTTGTTCAGGAGCATCAGACAGAATTTTCACACATGGGTCGGTCCTCCAGAGTCCAGACCTGAACCACACTGAAAATTTGCCGTCATTACAAGGTCTTTGCAAAACAACAAAAAACTGATGTATGTCTGGACAGAAATAAGTGTTGTGACATTTACTGTGACACTTCCTGAGCGATGCCAACGCGAACGTGTCCTGCAATCAAAGCTAAAGATGATCCAGTGGAAATATGGTGGGTGTTTTTTATATTTTTGTTCAGTGTACAAATACACAAACAATTTAGTAATTTTGAGAAATTTGACCTGGTCAAAACACAATTAACAGAAAAAATAACAAAACAAAAAAACCTGACAAATATGATCAAATTAAGCAGTAACACGAACAAAACATGCACAAAAATAAGAAAAACTTAAGAAACGTTAACAAAATGTTAATACTGTACTCCTCTTAAGACATTTCAGGTTGTTCATATTTGTTCAGGGTATTCATATTTTATTGTGAAAGGATAGTTTGTAAATGTAAATATAGTCCTGTCGCTTCCCTTTTTTTTTTACATTAAAACAGAGAAAAATCTGTAGTTGTCATTATTTATAGATTATGATTTTACTGGTCTGACCAACTTCAGATTGTATTTGTCTGTATGTTCTAAACTAAAATAATTTTAAGATCTGTGATCAATATCTTCAGTGTAATTTCTGAAATTCACAAATTCATCTCATGAGCTGGATTGGACCTTTCAGTGGTCAAGTCTCCACATGTTTGACGGCCCTGTCAGCTTATGGTTGGATACACACTGCAACGGTTAAAAAACTGAACAAGATTCTAATAGTTTTGAATTTTTCATTATAGTTTTATTTAGTTTTGACTTTTTCTCTAATTCAGTTCGTTTTAATTAGTTTTTAGAGCAGGTTTGTTAGTTTTTATTAGTTTTAAATTTTTTTTTGCTAAATGCTTAGTTTTAGTATTAATTTCAGTTTTGTCGTATCTTTTACCTTCTTCACCGTCGTATTCAAATAAATCCCAGACAGGACTCTGCTGCTTTCTTCCAACTTTAGTCTTTAGCTAGCTAAAATTGCTAGAACAAAATAAATCGCTTTCATATCAATCTGACATTGTCAAAGATGAAAACGAAGGGAATTTTATCCATAATTTTTATGTGTTTTAGTTTTGTAAGCACACAATACAGTTTCAGTTGGTTATCGTTTATTTCTTTTAATTATAGTTTTTATTCATTTCAGTTAACAAGAATGTTTTTTTCAATTCTAGTTTTTGTCATTTTGTTAGTTTTCGTTAATGATAATAACTTTGGAACTGAAACACATTAATCACTACAGAATTTAGGGCAGTGTTTTTCAACCTTGGGGTCAGGACCCCATGTGGGGTCGCCTGAAATTTCGAATAATTGATAAAAATAAAAACTTACTAATAAAAAATATATGGAGAGTTGATAGAGACAATCCCAATCCATAACAGACATGACAAACTGAGTCTGAAACTGCAGCGCTGTGGTTCTGTTTATCTGTCAAATGTTCACTGTGGTCAGTTTCAGATGCTGCAGCTCTTTCATAATTCATAGTTTCAGTTCTTGTTTGTTCAGTATTAATTGTCCTCCTTGTAAATCACAGCTGGACTGACTGGACAGATCCTGACCAAGGAAAATCCAATTCTCCCTTTGTGCAGTAATCTACACCTGGATTTACTGCCTCTGTCCACAATAATAGACATTATATAGACTAAATGTCCTCTAAAATTAATTTGCACCATAGTATAGCAAACTATTACATGATCAAAAACAAATTAATTTTAGCACAAAAAAAAGTCTCAGTTTTGAATGTTTGGGGTCGCCAGAAATTTGTGATGTTAAAATAGGGTCATGAGCCACAAAAAGTTGGGAACCACTGAATTAATCTCTACAGAAATTAGGGAGTAATTATTATTACTCTCACCTACCTGAGGTACACAGGGAGTCTTTGACTTATGACTCTGATCAACTTGGGCCATGGTGCCAGTGTCTCTCTTTTCACATGGTAAAAAAAACGGTGAAAAACTGTCTAGTGTGACGCGTCATTTAGTGCACTTTATTCACCATGTTGCAAAAAATTTCCTGCAAAGCAGTCAGCCATACAAATCACATCACAGTCCTGAGGATCTACACCTGTCAGTTTACAGTCTTGTGGGACAAAAACCCTGCACTTTGACATATTTTGGGGTTTTTTTTAACCCGGATGGAGCGTCCTGACGTCACTGACAGATGATTGACAGGTCACGTCAGGTCACTGGGATTTTATGCTGCGTTCAAGGTACAATCAAAAGTTTGACATTATGTAGCTTATTACATCTATATTGTTTCAGTGCTGCTGAAATACATGCATTTAACTCTGTATGTGTGGTCATTTCCACATGCATTACTAGACTGTGACAGCAGCAGTTCCAGTGAGGACAGGGAATCAGTCTCAGGTCCAATGTGGTCTCCAGGGTCTGTAAGGTCCAATGTGGTCTCCAGGGTCTGTAAGGTCCAATGTGGTCTCCAGGGTCTGTAAGGTCCAATGGGGTCTCTAGGGTCTGTAAGGTCCAATGTGGTCTCCAGGGTCTGTAAGGTCCAATGTGGTCTCCAGGGTCTGTAAGGTCCAATGGGGTCTCTAGGGTCTGTAAGGTCCAATGTGGTCTCCAGGGTCTGTAAGGTCCAATGTGGTCTCCAGGGTCTGTAAGGTCCAATGTGGTCTCTAGGGTCTGTAAGGTCCAATGTGGTCTCCAGGGTCTGTAAGGTCCAATGTGGTCTCCAGGGTCTGTAAGGTCCAATGTGGTCTCCAGGGTCTGTAAGGTCCAATGTGGTCTCCAGGGTCTGTAAGGTCCAATTGGGTCTCTAGGGTCTGTAAGGTCCAATGTGGTCTCCAGGGTCTGTAAGGTCCAATGTGGTCTCCAGGGTCTGTAGGGTCCAATGGGGTCTCTAGGGTCTGTAAGGTCCAATGTGGTCTCCAGGGTCTGTAAGGTCCAATGGGGTCTCTAGGGTCTGTAAGGTCCAATGTGGTCTCCAGGGTCTGTAAGGTCCAATGGGGTCTCCAGGGTCTGTAAGGTCCAATGTGGTCTCCAGGGTCTGTAAGGTCCAATGTGGTCTCCAGGGTCTGTAAGGTCCAATGTGGTCTCCAGGGTCTGTAAGGTCCAATGTGGTCTCCAGGGTCTGTAAGGTCCACCTGCGCATGAACAGTGAGTGGACCTGCTCTGTTCGGTACCATGAAGTAATGGAACTAATGCAGGGGTGTCAAACTCATTTTAGTTCAGTTCCACATTCAGCTAAATCTGATCTGCAGTGGGCCGAGCCAGTAAAATAATAACAGAATAATATATAAATAATGTCAACTCCAAACTGTTCTCTATATTTTACAGTGAAAAAAGTAAAATTAAACAATGAACATGTTTACATCTACAAACTGTCCTTTCAAACGATGTGAATAACTTCAACAAACTGAAGAATAAGTGTAATTTTTTAACATAATTCTTCCTCAGTTTATCATTTACACATGTTCATTATAACGTACAGATCACAGTGGATCTACAAATACACAAAACATTTAGTATCGGGCAGAATATTGTTAAAATTGCACTTATTTTTCTTAAGACATTTCAGGTTTTTCACATTTGTTCAGATTATTCACATTTTTTGTGAAATGATAATTTGTTTTAGTGTAAATACATGAAAATATTTACATTTACAAAGAGAAAAATGTGGAGTTGTGAGTATTTATAGATTGTTAGAATTTTACTGGTCTGACCCACTGGAGATTAAATTGATCTGCATGTGAAACCTGAACTAAAAGGATTGTTAATTTCTTAATATCTATTTTTGCATTTCATAAATTCATCCCCAGGGCCGGACTGGTCCCTTTGGCGGGCTGGATTTGGCCCCCAGGCCGCATGTTTGACACCTGTGTACTAATGTAAGGAATGATGTTCAAAGGGGTCATGTGGATTTGGACAGGGGTCTGGATCAATACACATGGGGGTCTAATGTTCTAACAGTCATGTTCTAATGTTCTAAAATACGTGTTCTTTCACCTTACATGTGTTTTTCTTGTATTTTTTATATTTACTTCATGGATTTTTTTTTTTGGCCACTTATGTAAGGAACCAAATATGGTAACTTCATTGACCTTAAGTTTCTACAAAATCCTTTAGTTTTTGGGGTTTTTTTTGGAAAAATTTAACAAAAGTAATAAAGTCTTATGTCCTCCAATAACCCATAATTGGCTGCACCCTCCCCACGCTGAAGGAACTGCACAGTTCCCACTGCCTCAAAAGGGCCCAAAACATTATCAAAGACACATTCCATCCTGGTCAGCCTGTTTGAGCTGCTGCCATCAGACAGACGGTATAGAAGCATCAAAGCCAGAACAAATAGACTGAAGAACAGCTTCTACCCCACTGCAGTAAACACACTCGATGCTGCTAAAAGATAGTGCAATAGAATGTGATTGTGTCTGTGTGGGTTTTTATGTCAGATGAATGTACCTTTAAGGATCGCACTTTTTAATTTTGTTGTACAATGTACAATGACAATAAAGATCTATTCTATTCTATTCTATTCTATTCTATTCTATTCTATTCTATTCTATTCTATTCTATTCTATTCTATCACACTAAGGTTGAAATTTAGAATTTCAGAGTATTAATATGAGTGACCAATAAAGGGTTAATTCCTCGGACAACAGTTCAAATGTCTTGTAATGAAGCTGAGGGTTAGGGCTGACAGCCCATGCAGTCACTGACCGTATGTACAGCTCATCTGTTAGACGGTTCTATTCCCACTTAAACCACAGTTTTCATTTATATACTGAACCTTTATGTTCTGCTTTGGCAACAAATTCCTGACGTCTCTCGAACGCAGCATGAGCACCCTGCACTGCATCTCTTTTCATGATCTGCCATGAAACATAATATTTATCTTATTTAGAGTCCATTTCTTGTTTCAGTCTCTACTTTAGCTTCAGCCCTGTAAACCCAACACAACAACGTGGTTTGGGAAATTCTAAAATATGTAGTGAAATGTAAAAGAGCAAAACCACAGTAATGACACTAATGCCAGCAGAGCTTTTCCACAGCAGACATTCTTAGACTTATGAGTTTTTCAGTTAAAGAACTCTGTGAATGAAATCTCTGGACCTACTTTGGTTCTGTACGGAACCTCAACAGAACACAGGCCTCTGACGTGGAGCCACGCCCTTTGACCCTGTGTCAGCTGTCAATCAGAAAACATGTCAAAGTTCAATCATATTTTCTTTGTCACTTCAGAATTTTATAGAAACTAAATTAGAGCTGCTACCGATTAATCGACTCAAAGTGATCCAAAAAAGTCATTCAACCACAATTCTCCTGAATCTAAGCTTTGTTTCCTTCATTTCTCTGCTGATAAACATTGGTTCCACTGTTGTGTTTCACACGGACGCTTATTGTGACGCACAAAGAAGCTTCAATTCAGGAAAACTGCAATAGAATATCTCCAACCAATTCAAGTGATTAGATTAATCGAATTGGGACTTTTTGCATTAACTTCAAGCACCTAGTCCATTAATCGTTTGCAGCTCTAAACTAAATTCCACAAGTGTTTTAGGGAATTCAGACGATTGATCACAAACAGACCACAGATCAAGTCCAGTTTAAGGATTAAGGCGCAACTCAAATACAAAATTGATTGTTAATCCAGAACAGTTGAAATATCTAAGGACTTTTGAGGAAAGTCAATCCTAAATTTGCACGACGTTCGCTTTTAGTGAGAAAAACGACTCCATTTCCGTCATTGTTGACAATGACCTCCTGTAGAAACCTAAGAGGATCATGATCCAAACAGACACTGGTGGACGCCTGGAGGCGGCAGAGAGTGCTGACAGTGAAACGGGAGCTGGAGTTGTTCTGTTTCACCTGTGGAACAAACACACAGATCTGCAGGGCACAGCCCAGCCTCCAGAACCAGCAGGTAGGACCAGCAGGTGGAACCAGCAGGTAGAACCAGCAGGTAGGACCAGCAGGTAGGACCAGCAGGTAGAACCAGCAGGTAGGACCAGCAGGTGGAACCAGCAGGTAGAACCAGCAGGTAGGACCAGCAGGTAGAACCAGCAGGTAGGACCAGCAGGTGGAACCAGCAGGTAGAACCAGCAGGTAGGACCAGCAGGTAGGACCAGCAGGTAGAACCAGCAGGTAGGACCAGCAGGTAGAACCAGCAGGTAGAACCAGCAGGTAGGACCAGCAGGTGGAACCAGCAGGTAGGACCGGCAGGTAGAACCGGCAGGTAGGACCGGCAGGTAGAACCAGCAGGTAGGACCAGCAGGTAGAACCAGCAGGTAGAACCAGCAGGTGGAACCAGCAGGTAGGACCAGCAGGTGGAACCAGCAGGTAGGACCGGCAGGTAGTACCGGCAGGTAGGACCGGCAGGTAGAACCAGCAGGTAGGACCAGCAGGTAGAACCAGCAGGTAGAACCAGCAGGTGGAACCAGCAGGTAGGACCAGCAGGTAGGTCCAGCAGGTAGAACCAGCCGGTAGGACCAGCAGGTAGGACCGGGTCACTTCAGTGGAGGATGAGGTGGAACACTACAGTAGACTCCAAACACAGAACTGAGTCCAAATACCAGCAGAGCTGGACCTGGGTTCTGCCTCTGGACTCATAAACGGGTTATTAGTTCAGCAGACCGAACCTCTGGCCCAGTTGGTCCAACAGCGGTCCAACACATCAGCTTTGAGCGCATGCGTAAACCAGCCCGGCCCCAGGTGGACCTGCGGTCCGTGCCCCGGGTCAGAGGCAGACCTCCGGGCCCGGGTCAGAGGCAGACCTCCGGGCCCGGGTCAGAGGCAGACCTCCGGGCCCGGGTCAGAGGCAGACCTCCGGGCCCGGGTACGGCTCCCCTCCGCACCAGAACTCTGCGGGCTGTGAGATCTCCATGAGCCAGACCTCCTGGTCCGTGCGCTCCGTGCGGTCCGGTTCGGCCTCCGCCTCCGTCAGAACCCGGTAGTAGTGACAGTCCCTGCCGTCGTCCGGGTCGTACGGGGGGGCCAGGATGTCCATGAACGCCGTGGGTCCGTCCACGGCGTCGATCTGGTGCAGGTTGTCCCGGTCCGGGGACAGGACGCAGGGGCCGCTGTCCTCCGTGTACTCCCCGGTGGAGCGGAGCACCGACCGCCGCAGCGCGCCGGGGTGGGCCGAGGGCGGCGCGGCGGGCGGAGGGTCCGGGCGGTCGAAGCAGCTGATCCGGACGGTTCCGTACAGGACTTTGAGGACCCCGTGCATGCCCGGGTGGTCGTGCAGCGGGATGGAGGCTCCGCTCTTCAGCAGGAACACCCCCATGCTGAAGTGGTCCGTCTCGCAGATGTGCATGTAGGTGACCGGGGGGGCGCCGCGGTGCCGGTGCGGGGGGGGGGCTCCGCCGGCCGGGCTGTCGTCTGCTCTGCGCGGGACCAGCTTCAGGTCCGCCGCGCGCACTTCCGTCATCAGGCTCTTCAGTTTGCCGTGGTTCTCCACGAAAGACTTCCCGGGCTCCGGGCTCCGGAACGTGACCAAAGCCTGCCGGGCTATTCTCTGGACGAGGGAGCTCATGGTGCGGTCACCGGGTCTCATACCGACAGGAGCGGCGGCGGCGGCTCGGTCTGCTGTGGCCGTTAGCGGCAGCCCCGGAGCTAGCACCGAAGATCGTCTATGAGTGTGAGGGCTCACTGCGCACACAGGCCGCGCACACAAGCCGCGCACACAGGCTGCGCACACAGGCTGCGCACACAGGCCGCAGCAGCCTTTCCAAGTCTCCAGCTTTTCTATCCAGTTTCTGCTTTCTTAGATTTTTTTTCTTCATGCGCATGAAAAATGATCAACAACAGGCAGTGGTTGTTTATAATGGTTTATAGTAGTGGTTTATTGTTCTTATTTATCTATTTATTTTTATGTATTTATTTATTTTGTTGTGTTTAATTGTATGGCTTTTTATGTTTCTTAATCTATTCTTGTATTTTATTCCTCTGTTTGGGTTTTATTTATTCTTCTGTATAGCACTGTTTTTTCTTTTTTGTCCAGTTTCTATGTCTGTAAATCTATTCTGTATTTTATTCTTCTATTTTGGTTTTAATTATTCTTCTGTACAGCACTTTGGTCCACTGCGGTTGTTTTAAAGTGCTTTACAAATAAAGTTGGATTGGATTGGAACAGGCCTAAATAAAGATCAGCTTTTCAAGTGCAGTGAATTTCCAGTTCTACATAAAAAATAAAAAAAAATCTTTCAAAAGATGATTGTATTATAATATCACATACTTTATTTAAAAGATGATTGTACTATTATATTAAATATTTTATTTAGTATAATAATACGATCATCTTTTGGAAGTTTTGTACGGAAGCGTATTGCATTCACACACACAAAAAATTCAGCTCTGTTTTTCTGAATTAACAAGATAATTATCTTGTAATTATGAGAAAAAATAACTAAAAAAAAAAAATCGGCTCTGTTTTTCTGAATTAACAAGATAATTATCTTGTAATTATGAGAAAAAATAAGTAAAAAAAAAAAAAAATCGGCTCTGTTTTTCTGAATTAACGAGATAATTATCTCGTAAAAACTAAGAGCAAAATTTATTTTTTTTGTGTGAATGCAACAGGCTTCCGTAGTTTTGTTTTAATAAAACATTTTTTTGTTTGTTTATAATCACATAAACAAAATAAACAGAAGATGTGAATCAAATTCTTCATTTAAGATCCAAATAGGTCAAGGTAAACTTTACGATCCCCGAGGGGCAATTTGTTCTACAGCCAGCAGTATCACACAGACAACAAACATCAATAAATACAATAAATAGTCCATTAAAGACAATAGCACCAACATTTCTAAGAGTTATTCAGCAGAACAATGGCTGCCGGAACCGAAGAATTCCTCATCCTATTGGTCCTACATTTAGGAACATCGTATCTGCGACCTGATGGAAGACACCTGAACTTATCATAAAGGGGATGACTGGGATCATCCAGGACTGACTGAGCCTTCTGCAGAGTCCACCTCTGGTCCAACACAGTCAGAGTGTGGTGCCAGCTGCTCTGCTGCACACTTTAGTGATGTCCTGCAACCTGTTCCTGTTTATAAGGGTCAGCAGCCCATAGCAGCTGATCAAAGAAAAGGTCAGCACAGACTCAATAAAACAAGAATCAAATATTTTCATAAAAGTATTATCCATTGTGAAACTGCAAAGCCTATGGTAAAAAGTATAAATAAAAGTAAAAATAAACCAGTCTAAAGTGAATTAAAAAAAAAAAAAAACATCCTGTGTCCATTTTACAATTAAATGAACAGATAAAAATACAGACAAGATGTTCATGGTATGGCCCTAAATCATACCAGAGTGAGACCTCTTCGTTTTCCGCACTCTCTGCTCTGTCCACCCCCCCACCCCACCCCCCTTCACACTGTCCTCGTTCTGTTTGTCCACAGGGTCATTCATTCGTGCGCGTTTTATTTACTTATTTTCATATGTGAGACTTAAACTGCAGAAAATAATCCATCACATGCGTCTACATGTGAATTCACATAAATCTGTCGCTGTTTTTTTACTTATACTTTGTAAAGTCGGACCCCATTTTTGAACAACTGTCAAACACGTCCGCACCAGACGCGCATTACTGTTCACACCTCGGGGATTATGGGAGATGTAGTCACTCAGTCTAAAGCGATTCATTTACTGCTTTAAAATAAGGATGCATTCAAATATTCACCTTCTGTTCCACCAGTTCATGTAAGCAGGTGGTGTTTTACAGTGAATTAAAGGAACACTTTTAAATATAACTGGATGAAATAAAAATATACTACATTACCCAACATGCCCCAGAATATTTCACCTCAAGTGATCTTTGTCATTATACAAATAGGGAGGGCAGACTATGTGATGTCTGAATATGACCAAGGAAAATAGCAGAGCTCAAAGATTTCATCCAGAAACAGAAAAAAAATGTTTGAAAAACAAGTTGAAATTCCAACTTATACAGAGCTGAAACCTTTAAAATATCTGTAATAAAAATTAAAACTGCACCTGCTTGACTCTATTGTGAAAATATGAAAAAAGGGAGTTTTCACAGCTTTTTTTTATTTTAATAATAATAATAATAATAATAATAATAATAATAATAATAATAATAATTATTATTATTATTATTATTTTTTTTTTAATCACATCTACATAAGACCAGGTCCAGATGTAAAATCATGGTATTAACATTTGTCAAACCATGATGGGATTATCCTAGTTAGGCTGAAGTCTCTGATTTATCAAACCATTTGTGAAAATAGAAAAATGACAAGTATTGTGGGGACAACATTAGACCAAGTCCTGGTCAAAAGTCACAGTGATCACAAAAGTGGATAGACATATAGTTAGTGAGGAGGAGAAATGTTTTTCATGCAAAAAAAAACATTTCTCCTCCACAGTTAGTATGGTGGATAGAACTGGTTGGCTTGTTTTAGTGCAGTGTTTTTCCACCTTGGGGTCGGGACCCCACATGGGGTCACCTGGAATTCAAATGGGGTCGCCTGAAATTTCTAGTAATTGATTAAAAAAAAAAAAAAAAAAAAAAAAAAAAAAAAAATATATATATATATATATATATATATATATATATATATATATATATATATATATATATATATGGTGAGTTGACAGAGACAATCCCAACACATAACAGACATGACAAACTGTGAGTCTGAAACTGCAGCACTGTGGTTCTGTTTATCTGTCAAATGTTCATTGTGGTCAGTTTCAGATGCTGCAGCTCTTTCATAATTCATAGTTTCAGTTCTTGTTTGTTCAGTATTAATTGTCCTCCTTGTAAATCACAGCTGGACTGACTGGACAGATCCTGACCAAGGAAAATCCAATGCTCCCTTTGTGCAGTAATCTACACCTGGATTTACTGCCTCTGTCCACAATAATATACATTATATAGACTAAATGTCCTCTAAAATTAATTTGCACCATAGTATAGCAAACTATTACATGATCAAAAACAAATTAATTTTAGCACAAAAAAAAGTCTGAGTTTTGAATGCCTGGGGTTGCCAGAAATTTGTGATGTTAAAATGGGGTCACAAGCCAAAAAAGGTTGGAAACCACTGTTGAAGTAGTAAATTCAGAGGCTGGACACATATCATGTTTGTGCCAGAGGATGAGTCATTGTCAGGACAGTGTCGTGTGCATGTGAAGTAAATAGACTGACTCATCTTATAGCCTGAGGCTGGTATGTTGGAATGTTTGCTGTATGAATCTGCTGTATGTCATTGTCTGGCACATGAGCAGGGTGATGTTCAGAAAGTCTGTCCTATTTAGAGTAGGAAAAGCCATTTGTACAAATAATATCCCAGAGATTTTGTGGTTAAATGATATTCTTTGTAATTCATGCACAACATGCTGCCTTGTGTTGTTAACTTTAACAGGAGTGAGCGGAAAAACCTGCAGTTCCTTAAACGTCCACTGGAAGCAAATTCCTATGATGAATTATTACCTACGCCAAGGAGGTTATGTTTTTGCCAGGGTTTGTTTGTTTGTTTGTCTGTCCGTTAGTGTGCAACATAACTCAAAAAGTTATGGACAGATTTGGATGAAATTTTCAGGGTTTGTTGGAAATGGGATAAGGAAGAAATGATTAAATTTTGGTGGTGATCGGGGGTGGGGGGGCCCACGGGGGGTGCCACTGATCAGCCTTGGCGGAGGTCTGCGCTCTCCGAGTGCTTCTAGTTAGGAAAGATGTTGGAGTGTTGAAATCCTGTCAGAGAGGAGGGGGGTTCAGGCTTAGAGGAAACATAAGAAAACTGTTACATTGCATGCATTTTTTTCATAATCAATGATAATCAATTCATGAAGTTCCTTTCATCGAATTAACTTACAAGAGCAGCTTACGTTCATCCTACATTCCACTGTACACCGGTGCACCGAGCCAAAGGGAGGACGTGTTTCATGATATGACTGGGCCAGCCCCGTGTCAGTGAAGAAAAGAACCACTGGGCTGCAGAACAGTGTGTGTCGAGGGCCGCTGGTTCAGAAACAAACTCTTGCGCTGACTTTTTTGGACGAATACATTACTCAGACAGGACCAAAGTGAAAGGGGTTGGTGTTTAACAATGTGATTGGGCCAGCCCAGTGTCAACTGGGCTGCTTGTTACGCCCCGGCCTAGGGGTTCACCAGGGCGAACATAATGTGCTCAACTTTTGTCCCCTCCCAGCTCCCAAGCACACACGTCAGTCAAAAACTAAAAGTTCACAATATTTATTATTAGTATTTTTTTCTCAACAACTAAGGAAGGGTTAGGGGAGGGAGCGGCTAAAACAACAAACAAAATCTCTTCTAGTTTAAACTAACTTACCTAATCCAAAATAAATGCAAGAAATAAAATACAGAAAACTTACCTAACTACCTAACCAAAAACAGGAGAAAATGGGAAAAGCAAAAGAGCCGACCTCCCCTACCTGAAAAAGGTTCAATTTAACAAAAGCTATTTACAAACACAAACAATCGAATTTTTTCAGGAGCACGAAGACTGACGGTCACACACACGAACACAGGGTTGAGAGCTGGCAGGAGGCAAGAGCGAGCGAGGATGGGAGCTCCAGGGCCATCTTTAAAGGGCCGGGCAATCATGCTCCACCAATCAGAAACCTGCAACAAACAGAAACAAAAAGGCACAGCACACCTACAGGACGGGGGAGAACACACACACACACACTAGACAGAAAACACATGCATATACATATAACTAGACAAATTATGACCCAGGGTCATAACATGCTGCTCTCTGGTTTTATGGGCTGATCAGACCAATACATAAATAAACTAGAAGCACTCGGAGAGCGCAGACCTCCGCCAAGGCTGATCAGTGGCCCCCCCCCCCGTGGGCCCCCCCACCCCCGATCACCACCAAAATTTAATCATTTCTTCCTTATCCCATTTCCAACAAACCCTGAAAATTTCATCCAAATCTGTCCATAACTTTTTGAGTTATGTTGCACACTAACGGACAGACAAACAAAACAAACAAACAAACAAACAAACAAACAGACAGACAAACAAACAAACAAACAAACAAACCCTGGCAAAAACATAACCTCCTTGGCGGAGGTAAAAATAGGAACAATGGCCCTGTAGCTTACCGGCACTTCCTATCTGTTATAATGGGGAAATTTTTCAAAGTCGCACCAAATCCAGAATCAGATCTGGATCCAAATAATTTCACTAAATTTTGTTGACATCATCATAAAGAAGCTGTATACCAAGTTTGAAGTCAATCAGAATTGTAGTTTCAGAGACGAAGATTGAAATTTTTGTAACGGTGGTGGACGACGACAGACGACGACAGACGACTAACTAGAAAAGCACTCGGAGAGCGCAGACCTCCGCCAAGGCAGATCAGTGCCCCCCCCACCCCCCCAATCACTACCAAAATGTAATCATTTATTCCTTGTGCCAGTATCAACATTTCCTGAAATTTTCATCCAAATCCGTCCATAACTTTTTGAGTTGTCTTGCACACAGACGGACGGACGGACAGACAGACAAACAAACTAATGCCGGCAAAAACATAACCTCCTTGGCGGAGGTAAAAAAAAGTGTTGGGACTGTCGGCCCAAATAGCACGTCGGCCTGATGGGAAAAGGCCCAGTATGCCAGATGGCCAGTCCGTCCCTGCTGGACAGACCGTTCTGCGCAGACTTCGATCCCGGACCGCAGTTCAGCGGATCCGGACACAGGACACCAGTGAGTCACAATAAACTGTCATGTTCAGTTTTGTGTAAAAGTCTGTGGTCCAAGTCGATGTCAAGACAAAACAAAATGAGGGCCATTATATTTTTTCCTAATCTGTGTGTTACACCAGTAAGCTTAGCTCAGCTCCCCATTTTATCAACTCTACTGCTTCTAGAACCCGTGGATTCCCACGGGTCAATGTGCTAGTTATAAAAGCCAAGTGGCCTCTGTATGTGTGTGTGTGTGTGTGTGTGTCTGGAGATTCACACAAAATCCGTACAGAGCTGACTGCCGCAGTTTGGCATATGAAAGTATTTTTGGTCAAGGAACAGACTGGTGAAAATGGCAAGTTGATAGGACCAATATTTTGGGAGATATTAGTAATTTTGGAATACAATAGCCTTATAATCACATTGCTATGCCCGGAACACTTTGGCGGTGACTGCTGGACAAATGCGGAACAGCACGCATGAATACACAACAGCATAAAAACGACCACATCGAGAACCTGTGGATGCCCCTGGGTCAACGAGCTAGTATGAGCATTTATTCGCTCTAGCCTCACACATAAGTGTGTTTCCACTTTCCAACTTTACCTGGAACGTTAGTTTAACAGGGATCAGAGATAAGAGTATGGATGATCATGTACTCATATGAGGAGCTTAGGAAGGGTTCAGAAAATGAATGAATGAATGATAAACAAATGCACTTGTATGTGTGACACAAATGGGGACACCACCCCACTGCAGCTGTGGGATCGGAACATTATCCTCAAGCACCGTGACTGAAAGTCAGTCGATCTCCTTATCATTAGAATTTGCTGTTTGCTGATTGGATGCAGTGGATGGGACATGTATGCAACGTCTCTCTTTTTATATTTACACTCTTTTTGTATTAACACTGTATCCTGTGTTTCAGAAATGAGCTGAGCAGAGCTGATCTGAATAGGGCCCAATCCCAGTTCACCCCTTGGCCCTCCCCCTTACCCGTACCCCTTGGCCCTCCCCCTTACCTGTACCCCTTGGCCCTCCCCCTTACCCGTACCCCTTGGCCCTCCCCCTTAGCCGTACCCCTTGGCCCTCCCCCTTACCCGTACCCCTTGGCCCTTGCACTTGGCAGTACCCCTTGCAACAGAGCTGTAACATTCTCCTATGAAATGGTCCAACCCTTCCAGACCTGTTACATCATCAGCAGTCATCGATGCTGCTATAAACAGATTCGACAACCTTGTTTCTGAAAGAATTCACCGTGCCGTCGGCAGCTGTAACCGTCTCTGCAGCATTGGCATCTTTCTTATGAAGAAAAGACAAACATTTGTGCGTTTCTTTCATAGCACTGCTGCACTTTTTTGCTGTATTTACCTCCATCTTGCCGATAACTTGAACAGAATTATGGGAGATTTCTCCTACTACTCTATTGGAGCCAAAGAACACTAGCCATATTTAATGATAGAATAATTATATTCTTGTTTATTCCAATTAATGTTTAATATGCTTACATTCGTGTTTATATTCAAAACGGTAGAATGTAGTTTACTTTAGGAGTGATACTGTGTTATGGATAAGCTTATAAAAGGTTTTGATCGGTTTAGAATTTGCTTTGAGACCGGGTGCGGCTGTCCCTTTAAGAGGCTGCATTTTTGTGCTGGATCGTGACTGGAGGAGTCAGTGTCGTGCTGGCGGTGACAAAGAGGACCGAAGCTACACAGTTTTTGTACCGTAGCTGTAACTTACCTGTAAAAGTTCTTAGTTATAATAAGGAAATAGATTTGAACACTCCTGTACAAGGATTTCACCTGTGCAAGAAAATACATGTTGTTATCGTCATCCTTTTACATTGGAGTACCGTGGAGATTTTTCCTTCAGAACATAGTCTTAGTAAACATAGTAAAGAAAACTTCGCTCAGTGAACTGTCAGCCCTCACACCCTCCGTTTGTGGTGTGGGCCTGAAAAATCTCCATTTTGAGGGCCAAACAGCCCTCCCCCTTAGCCCTTCCCCTCGGACTCATCAAGAACGGGACACCCCTACCCCTTCATGTGAACACGCAAAATGGAGGGGGAGGGGTAGTGGGGTAAGGGGTGAATTGGGATTGGGCCTAAAACTACTCATCTGTTTGGGGTCAGGGGTCGTATGTTAACTTCCTCAGACCCAGCTATGGGTTTTCTGTCCACATTTGTGGACAAGAGTTTCACAAGTTTATACAAAAAAAAAAAAAAAGAAAACTGTCCACCACAAAGGACATTCCATAAAAATGTTAAAAACTGCATCTGAAAAAACTGTTGCATCAAGATGTTTCCAATATAGGCACTTACTCAATAAAAAACAAAAGAAGCTGGTACTTTGCTGACATTTCCTGGGTCTCAGGAGGTTAAACCAGGCTGCCTTTCAATCTCTCCAGTTCAGCTGGAAGTTTGCAAAAAGAAATGTTTTGCCTGTTTTAATGCGGGTAAAAGACAAACTTTGTCCCTCCAAGAACAACAGTGACTCATATTACGTGACTCACTCGTGGCATCCATATTTGGCATTTCATTATGAAGACGTAGGCAGTTGATTTGGATTCTTTCTACTGGGAAACACCCACCCACACACTTATACGCCGTGCAGTAATAAAGAGAGATGACAACATGCTTTATGGAGGTTCAACCTGATGAAGACATTTGTTTGATGTAATTACTCAGGTTAATGAAGTGTACATTTGTGTTTATTGCAGTGATCAAAGTGGAGTGAAACAGGAAGCATGGAAGTGGTTCAGACCTGGGCTTGTTTTCTGATCCCAGAGTTTACAACCCTCCTCCGTTGGCTTTATTTACAGGAAAACCTGGCTGCTACATCACAGAGAGGACACAACAGAGATGGTACAATGTCTTTGTGCCAAGTTTTGACAGAAAAAGAAGAACAAAAAACATCCATGACAGCTGTGGTCCAGGCCTGTTGAGTGACTAAATCACTTGGAGGCATATTAGCTATTATTATCAAATTAACTTATATTATTAATCAACATAAAATTAGGTGTAAATGACTTACACTTCTGCTGCATTAATCCTTTATTGGGCAGGTGACTATTTTTGGTAATTTTCGCAAACAAGACAGTGACAGCAACAGTTCCAGTGAGGACAGTGAGTCCCCAGTCTCAGGTCCAATGTGGTCTCCAGGGTCTGTAAGGTCCAACGTGGTCTCCAGGGTCTGTAAGGTCCAATGTGGTCTCCAGGGTCTGTAAGGTCCAACGTGGTCTCCAGGGTCTGTAAGGTCCAATGTGGTCTCCAGGGTCTGTAAGGTCCAACGTGGTCTCCAGGGTCTGTAAGGTCCAATGTGGTCTCCAGGGTCTGTAAGGTCCAATGTGGTCTCCAGGGTCTGTAAGGTCCAACATGGTCTCCAGGGTCTGTAAGGTCCAATGTGGTCTCCAGGGTCTGTAAGGTCCAATGTGGTCTCCAGGGTCTGTAAGGTCCAATGTGGTCTCCAGGGTCTGTAAGGTCCAATGTGGTCTCCAGGGTCTGTAAGGTCCAATGTGGTCTCCAGGGTCTGTAAGGTCCAATGTGGTCTCCAGGGTCTGTAAGGTCCAATGTGGTCTCCAGGGTCTGTAAGGTCCACCTCTGCAGGAACAGTGAGTGGACCTGCTTTGTTTGGAACCATGAAGTAACAGAATTAATGGAAGGAAGGATGTTCAAAGGGATATGTTCAAAGGAACTAAATATGGTAACTTCATTCACCTTGACTTTTTATGTAACAATAAGAAATGCAGAAAAATTTCACCGAAGTTATAAAGTCTTGTTATGTTATGTCCTCCAATAACAGACTAAGGTTGGATTTTTAAATTTCACAGTATTCGTATGAGTGCCGTGTAAAGGGTTAAAGTTAGAACAGTTATAAAACCTAGTTTTGCTGCAGTTTTGGATGTGGATGTGTTCTGAATAACTCCCCTGAGCATCGATGACACCATTGGTCATACTACCCAGACAGTGGATTTCACCCCCCCCCCCATGGTGACTTTTCAGTAAAAACATACATGTTCCTTAAGGCTGTGCTGGAGCGTACAGTGGTTCTAACCACACAAACAGCTCCATCTGTGGACGTGTCACCCACTCCCACTCAGATCACCTCCTCACTTTCCTTCAGTTGCACATCTTCAGCCTGTATCTTGTGAAATGAGTTTTGACACCCACCCACTCACAATGTGACACGGACGCCTTGTTTGTAAAAATACTGTGCAGAGGATGTGTGGTTGGCACATGACGTCGCGTTCTCCTGAAGCAACATGTTGTTTTTATCGCTAGGAAGTGAAGGCTGGAAATAGATGCAGGGACGCTTTTAGCCCTGATGTGGAGCCAAACTGTGGAAGCCCTGCGTAGGTCGCTCTCCAAATTAAATAAACAGGATGAATTATTATGCTGCGACAGGCGGTCGCTGTCCGGACAAATGGCACAAACACAGCCTTGTATATTTATAACACAGCAGCAAAAGCAGAAGCTCTTTTGAAGTTTGTGTAATGTATATTGTCCTCATGATGCAATCATGTTCATAAGATGCAAAGGCTAAGGAGCATGCCCAGACCTACCATATGGACAGTCTAGGGACGTGCCCAGAGGCCCGTCAATGTCAAATGACCCTCGGTGAAATTGGTGTAATAAAATTTTCTGTCATAAATTCAGCTTCTAAGGCACTTCAGTGGATGGACTCAGCTGGCTGGTGAAGTGGTGACTGGTGAACAGGTGTAAACACTGGGAGAACGAGTCACAGACAGTAGAAAAGAAGTGGACTAAACCACCATGAGGTCACCCGTAGGTTTGTGGAGTCTAGTTCTGAACCCTGAACTTTGGCATTTTAGCTGTCATAGTTTTGGTTTTCCAAACTACCCGTATTTGGAGAGACGAGCTGTGCAAGAGCAAGGAGTGAAAGTCAACAAGCTAACGCTAACTCAGTGAAAACACCAAGCACAGTGCTAACACTGTTGTGTTGGTGAACATATACACTTGTATTTGATAATAGTAATGTCAGCTTTGCATCAATGTACAGGGCGTCCACAACCCAGCCAGCATGTCCATGTGAGCCCCAGAAGGGTTACATTTGGGGTGCATATAAGGCCCCCTTTTGGTTTGTCCACAGTTTCCATGGTGACCCCACATGTGTTTGCCCATATCAGAATCAGAACCAGAGATCTGAATATCTCATATTATTTATACTTCACACTATTTATCCCATGATATTTATCTTTCATGCCATTTGCACTACTTAAATTCTATGTTTTACAAATATCTTAGTTTGCAGTACTTTTTATTTTTTTAATGTAAATCACTGTGCCTTTTACTGATATTTGTTGTCTGTCTGTACATTCTTGCACTGAACCTGAGAGCTTTGCCACAGTTTTGTTGTACTTGGTACAATAACGATAGAGATTCTGATTTTGATTCTGATCTGGGCAAACACATGTGGGGTCACCATGGAAACTGTGGACAAACCCACATGGGACCCTTATATGCAGCCCAGTTGTAACTCTTCTGGGGCCCACATGGACATGCTGGCTGGGAAAGTGTCTTTACAATTTAAAAGTTTATTACAAAAGCAATTCAGATATGCAAATCAGATTTGTTCTATGTACTCAGTGGTTATCAAAGTTTTTAACTACATTATGGGATCATGTGCAGCTGAATCATTGGTCCATTTTTCTCCAATGAGATATCAGTTACTGCAAATGTTTCCCTTGACCTTTAGACTGAATATGTGGCACCACAACTGACCTTCAACCAACCATCATTTTCCAGGTAGATGGTGTACCACCACACTGGGTTGTGCATGTTGGTGGGTTCTAAATCAAACATTTCCAGACGGTGTTGGGAGGGGCGGTCCAGTTCCCAGGTGGCCACTGTCAGAGCAGACCTGCTATGGACTCACTGGTTTCTCATACATGCTATCACTTGTTTTTCACATTTGTTATTGGTCAAGGGTGAAGATTCTTCATTTACAACAAAACACAACTCATTACAAACCCATACTGAACTGACCCAGAGCACAAACATGACATTCATGGAAGCACATGTAAACTTATCTGTGTCTCTCTGATTGGACTCTCACCACCTGCACCACACTCACCACAACAAACCCCACAAAAACTACCCACGCATCCTTCTCCAACACTTGGACAGACCACTCATCTGTTCTAACTGTTCCCACTGCAAATAAACTAACCTCATGTACAAAACTCAACACAAGTGTCATTTCTCTTCTTCACCGGAATGTGCGATGACATTTCCACAACACCATCAGTGGTATTACAAACTTTAACTTCTACATTAACTTTATTTTGAAGCTGAGGTCCTTGCCTTCAGTTAAGTTAATAAAGCTAGCTAGCGTAAGAAGCATTTTTGCTGCCAAACCACAGTCTATCCAAAGCAATACTGAATTAATGCTAAGATTAGCTAATGCAGCCAGGGCTGTTTCAATATATCTGGGGGCCCTAGGGAAGAAGGTAAAGTGAGGCCCCTAATACGTGAAGATGTGGTGGTCGAATCACCGAAGAAGAAAAATAAAATCCAGATGCGATTTCCTGTTTTCTGGTGCATTTAGTACTAGTACTACTGATGATTAAAGGATAAACAAATACAATTATTATTTTTTTTTTTTAAAGGCCTATTTATTATTTAATAATGTACAATTAGTACTGATTGTGATAGATTTAATAATGATAAGATTTTTTTTCCTAGACTGTGATGTTACTAATTCCATGTAGCCTGATAAATACCTTTAGCTTGTGAGGAGGTGACATTGTCACTATCAATTGGCACTGACAGAAATTTAAGCAAAGCACCTAAAAAGGCAAAAAAAAAAAGGCATTTGGTGAGTAGGCTTACTTTTGTCCTTATTCTAGAAGTATATGATTAAAGTGCGGAGGATTTGATAGTAACTTTGCAGGAGAAGAACTTCACTTCCCATAATGCACCAAAATGTAACGTCAGACCTCATCAGCAAAACTACCTGAGCACATGGTGCAAAGTGTTGTGATGTGTTGATGGGCAAGTGTGGGAAATATAGATAATTACAGAGTTTAAAATGTAGGATTGTGATTACTCGGTTCACAGACACCGCAGTTCTTTTTTTTTTTTGTTTTTTGATGTTGTATTTGAATATTCTGAATATTTGACGATTTTGAAAAGTGTTGTAATTTCCAAATTATTCTAATTGTTCCTGAACGCCTCATGTATAGTTTAGGTGTGCCTCCTTGAACGTGAACAGAAGTCAGTTCCACAGTGAGGGCACAGAGCTGATGTGAGGGACTGAACTAATGTTGGACTGAAAATCCAAACTTTAGCTCCAGTCCTCCTCTAGTCCTGTTCTGAGCCTAAACCAGCTGCAACACAAGGAACAGACGGACTGATGAGACGGACAAACGCAACGGAAAAGGGACATTTTTCTCCTAATGGGATGGACAGATCACCAACGGAAATTGCAAGCTAACTGAAAATGTCCACTGAACTGGATGGATTCTGTGTCCAAACTGGATGGGCTTCAGAGGAGCAGAGGGTTTAGTTTGGAATAAAGTTGTGTGGGTGACGGCAGCAGGAGCAGACCACCGTCCAGAGGAAGTCCAAACACTTCAGTAGGCTGAGCTTTGGCTTTTCAGGACTAAATACTGTTAATGCTGTCGTACTTCAGTCCTCCACATCCAAATTATTTAACTCTAAAGAAGTTTTGGAACGCTGTCCAACAGTAGAAAAGGGCGATGGAGAAGTTGTGTGTCTTCTCTCCTTAAACTCTTCAACAGAACACAGTTGTGTTGTGTGTATATGATTAGTTCTTGAACTGACTCCTCCCCCTCTCATGCTAACATCTGTCTGTGTGTTTGGTCACTGATGTGAGGGCTTTTGTTCGCACACTTTCAAACATATCACACAGTTGTAGCCTATTTGGAGAAAACAGTGGTTTACTTCATACTTGCCGCTGTGGTGTTGTTGTTTTTCCTCTTCTTCTTTCTTTTTTGTCTTTTTTCAAACCCTGAAGGGGAGGAGCTTCATCATTGCTGTTCTTTTAAAATGGCCGCCACCGTGCTCAGTGTAGACAGACCGTTAGTTCCACTGACAGAGAGTGGGGGGTGTGATGGGGGGTGCGCGAGGGTGGAGGTCACTTCTACATGACCCTCATAGCCTTTGTCATTGCGTAGGGGGAATCCCTCTAGTCTGGGGGTCCCAGTCACAAAACAGTACAGGAGAGGGTTAGCGCTGCCTCACTGTGGTGGTTGGTTTACAATGGCTGGTTTTGAATAAGTTGTACAGATAAATGACCATGCGCCCATTGGGGGCCCTTTTCAGTGAGGGGGCCCTAGGCAGCTGCCTACCTTGCCTACGTCATCCCGACAGCTCTGAATGCAGCTGGGTTAAGCTAACAGGCTGGGCATTGTAATTAATGCTGCGTTCCAGGCCGTTTTTTGAGCCCGTAAGTCACAACTTCAAACCACGACTCATGACTTTGTAACGTTCCAGGCAAGTCACGCCAAACTGACTGAACGCAAGGAATTGTGGGAGCTAGATGTAAACAAACCAGCATGGTGGACCGTACGTTATGTTCATTACCTCCGCCAAGGAGGTTATGTTTTTGCCAGGGTTTGTTTGTCTGTCCGTTAGTGTGCAACATAACTCAAAAAGTTATGGACAGATTTTGATGAAATTTTCAGGGTTTGTTGGAAATGAGATTAGGAAGAAATGATTAAATTTTGGTGGTGATCGGGGGTGGGGGGGCCCACGGGGGGGGGCGCAGACCAGAAAATTTCATCAAAATCTGTCCATAACTTTTTGAGTTATGTTGCACACTAACGGACAGACAGACAGACAGACAAACAAACCCTGGCAAAAACATAACCTCCTTGGCGTGGGGGGGCCCACGGGGGGGGCCACTGATCAGCCTTGGCGGAGGTCTGCGCTCTCCGAGTGCTTCTAGTTTACAATCATTTCTATCGCTAAAGGTGCTTCCTCTGTGTTTATTTGAGGGAAACAGAGGAGGAAAAACTCCGCATAAGGCAAGAGAAGCTGTTCTACCTTTGATGTTATTTGTAGATTTGGATTCATATTTGGTATTAATTTATTCTGTCACTCACTGGACTGAAAACTAGCTAACACTAGAGTCGCTGCTGATTATACAGAACATTTGCAGATAAATAATGTCAGAGTTATACCTCGTTTTAATAAACAATCTGCATAAACACCGCATCCATGTAACCGTAGAGTTACTTACTGAGCTATCCGTCCACATGGACTTTGGGGCGCCAATTTATGCATTTATGACGAGTCTGTATGTAACTGAAAAGTAATACAGGAGTCACGTAACGCATTACAATTCTGAGACGGTAATATTGTAAGGTAAGGAATTACTTTGAAATAACAGTAACAAGTAATCTGCAATGGATTACAGTTAGGAAGTAACTTGCACAACACTATACGTAACCCATCACAGCACATCAGAGACCAGGATCAGGCCCAGTAGAGGGATGAGGGATTTTCCTCTTGTTCTGTTTGTTTTCCTCTCTCTGCTTCAGTTTTCGGGGCGACCGAGAATAAAAAGCTAAATAAGGGTGAATCTGAAAGTTGCGTGCCATTGTCCCTCAGACACTTGAACTTGAGTGGATCCAAATGTGTTTTGTGACAGGCTTTGGTCCATAGGGTATAGACAGGAAGCAGGGTCTGGAGGCCGAAGTATTCCACAGGGAACCTTCACATGCAACCCCTGACATCACATATCCCTGAGCTTTTACTCTGGAAAACACATAGAAAGACTAGAAGCACTCGGAGAGCACAGACCTCCGCCAAGGCTGATCAGTGGGCCCCCCTGTGGGCCCCCCCACCCCCGATCACCCCCAAAAGTTAATCATTTCTTCCTTATCCCATTTCCAACAAACCCTGAAAATTTCATCAAAATCCGTCCATAACTTTTTGAGTTATGTTGCACACTAACGGACAGACAAACAGACAGACAGACAAACAAACCCTGGCAAAAACATAACCTCCTTGGCGTGGGGGGGCCCACGGGGGGGCCACTGATCAGCCTTGGCGGAGGTCTGCGCTCTCCGAGTGCTTTTCTAGTTCATTATAGTTTAGTTTTATTTAGTTTGGACTTTTATTTCTCTAATTCATTTAGTTTTAATTTGTTTTTAGAGCAGGTTTGATAGGTTCAATTAGTTTTTGTTTTTTTATCTCAATGTTTAGTTTTAGTTCAGTTTAGTGTAGTTTTAGTTTTTTCATACACTATAAAAAAAAAACAAAAACAAAAAAAAAAAACAGTTAAAAAAGGGTAATATTCTGGCTGCAGGGGTGCTGAAAAAATACAGTAAAATAACGGAAAATAAGCCTCTCATAAAAATATGGTAATTTTCCATAAGTAAAATACAATTTTTTGCCCTAACTTTACATGAGATTTAGGTTTTTTTTATTTTTTTTTTTATTTTTTATTTTTATTTTTTTACTTTTTAATGTTTAATGAAGAATATTTTCATGTATTAAAACAATCAAATTACTTATAAATATATATATAAATAATTTTCAATGAGACTCAGTTGTCCAATCCACTGATAAAAACTGTATTTGGACAGTTTATCAGTGCTTATACATGTTATACATTCACAAAAATACATTTATTTAACATTTTTGTTGTGAAACCTCCTGTAATTACACAAGACATTTGTCAGTTAACAAACAAGTCTGGTTCAACTGACAGAACTAATACTTCTTGAACAGTTAATTGTCAGTAATTACTGACATTCATTCATTCATTCATTCAGAAAATGAATGAATGAATGAATGTCAGTAATTTTATCTTGTTTTATTATTATTATTATTTTTTACAGTATTAAACTTAAAATTAGCAGTTTAATCTCATAAATAGAAAATAAATATTTGTGAAATTACGAAACATTTGCAAATGTATTTTAACTGTATTTTTCTGTGAAAAAAGAAAATATTTCATTTAAAAAATGGAAATTTTTTGGTTATTTACAGTTACAGTTTTTTCATGTTATTTTACATTTGACATGTAAAATCACAGTCTGTTTTAGTAATTTCACTGATATTTTCCCGTATCTTAAAAATATAGGAAAAATCTGTAAAATAAACAATGAAAATTCTGTTAAATTACAGATTTTTTTTACAGTGTATCTTTTCTCTTCTTCTCTGTCGTCATATTCAAATAAATCCCAGACAGGACTCTGCTGCTTTAGTCTCCATGTTTCCAGGTAGAGTGGGGACCAGAAGACGACTGGAAACCACAAGTGACGGACCAAAAAGTGTCGTACAGTGCCACTAGCTAAAATTGACCAAGCAAAATAAATCAATTTCTTATCAATTCAACATTGCCAGAGATGAAAACTAAGAAAATTTTATCCCTAATTTTTATCCACTTTAGTTAGTTTTGTAAACACACAATACAGTTTCAGTTAGTTCTCATTTTTTTCTTTTAATTATAGTTTTTATTTATTTCAGTTAACGAAAATGTTTTCTTAATTCTAGTTTTTGTCTTTTCGTTAGTTTTCGTTAACGATAATAACCTTGATAGATACACTCACAACCCAAGTTCAACGGCCACAGTGACAGGACACACACAGGATGTCAGGAGTGGACTTTGGTCGGCGTCTACGAACGGCCCCGGCCTTCTCTGTTCACCGCCTGAACTCCGGCTTTGTGCATCTGTGTTATCTGAGCGGCGGCTGGCCTGCAGGGTGACAATCTGCTGATGCTCACTCTGATATGGAAAACATCTTTGCTGTGCAGAAGCCGTCCCACGTCAAAGCGCTGGATTCACAGCCGTAGCGTTTGCGGTGAAAACGCCACAGTGACGTCAAAGTGTTGTGTTCCCGTGTTTGCTCTCTCTATGAAAGATCAACAGCAGCCTCCAGTATTTATTGACACACTCTAATGCAGTAAGGAGCCGTAACACAACAGGCCATTTAACATTCTGCTGTGGCCTCATGTTGATCTGAGAGCGGTTTAAGCCAACACGTACACATGGTCGAAGGAGGCCCAAGAACAGAAACACACACATGCAAACAGTGAAACGGCAGCGTCAGATAAAGTCAAGCTGATCAGGACGTGTCACTGTCCTGCACAGTCAAACAAACATTGCTCTTTACTCTCACCTCAGACAGTTTTAGATGTGTGACAGCGGTCGGTTGGTGAGCTTTTCTGCTCATCTTGAAAACTGTCACATCACATCATTTGAGAATAATTAACAGTGATTTGTCCTTTTCGGGGCCAATAGATTTTGTCCTTACAGCTCTGCAAGGGGACACTGATACACATTTTATTCAGGCATTTTTAGAACCAGTGTTGGGAGTAACACCTTACAAAAGTAATGCATTACAGAAATGGATTACTTTTTGCTGTAACACAGTAGAGTAATTATAATAATAATAAGGTTGAAGGTTACTTTATTTATACCTGTGGATTTGTAGATTTGTTCTGAAGACATTTGATTTGACTTGATTTATTTATTTATTTATTTCAAACATGCAAGAAAACAAAATAAAACAAAATAAAGAAAATAAAACATTTACATGGACAGAATCTATCTTCAGCACATACAAGTCTGAATATTGCATGGTCAAAAAGGAGTAGGAAGAAGTATAAACTAATTTAATCCTGCCCCTCAGTGCTTTTACACCTTTATCACTAACTTGATACAAGAATCAAACTATACTATTTTCCTAATTTTGGCATCGAACCACAACAAATACATAATGCAGTAACTGAATTATACACAACAGTATGATCATGACAGTGCAGTCAAACAAACAGACTCAACAGTTCAACCAATTCAACATGGTGATTGCTTTTGACATTACAAAAAAACATACATTGACCCTGTTTGGCAGGTACTTGATTGAGCGTCCAGAGAGGACAAAAAGTGCTCAGTGTTCCACCATTCAACAGTACAGCAGCATGGTTAAGTAAAAGAATAAAATAAATAAATAAAAACAAGATGCAATAAAACACAATAAAAACCCCAAGAAGATAAAAACAGTCTGGGATAAAAACCAGGATAAGAACAAAAAATTTAATAACTAGAAGCACTCGGAGAGCGCAAACCTCTGCCAAGGCTGATCAGTGGCCCCCCCCGTGGGCCCCCCCACCCCCGATCACCACCAAAATTTAATCATTTCTTCCTTATCCCATTTCCAACAAACCCTGAAAATTTCATCCAAATCTGTCCATAACTTTTTGAGTTATGTTGCACACTAACGAACAGACAAACAAACAAACAAACAAACAAACCCTGGCAAAAACATAACCTCCTTGGCGGAGGTAATAAATAGAGCAAAGAAATAGGATAAATAACTAAAATAAGTAAATGAAGTGCAATGTCACTATTTCTTCTTGAGCTCAGTGACGGCGACAGGAACACAGCTGTTTTTATAAACGCTGTGTCCTGGACCTGAGACTAAAAACCTCCGTCCAGAAGAAAGGAGCTGGAATTCACCCGGTAAAGGATGGGAGTCACTATTAAGAACGGATGAAGCCATCCTCTAGACCTGTTTAGTGGACAGGGAGGCGGGACAAGACTGGGACTGACCAATCAGGTGACTGGACCATCGGACTATTTGATTCAGTGAGTTTTTTTCTGTAACTGAGGTCTGAGCGAACCACGGCACCGGGCAAAAAGAGAAAACTGACTCAATAAAGGAATAATAATAATGGATTAGATTTCTGTAGTGCTTTTCCAGGCGCCCAAAGCTCTTTACATTATTGATCCATTATTCATTCACTCTCACATCCACTCTGGTGGTGTTAAACTACAGCTGCCCTGGAGCCCTGGGGCAGCAGTCCATGCCAACAGCCCCTCCCACCACCAAACATTCATAGGCATTCGTACACTGGAGGCCAGGTGGGTGAAGTGAGTTACCCAAGGACACAACGGACTGATTTAACCCTTTAACCCCTGATATGTCTGTGGTGAGCATTCTGAATATATGATTTATTTGAAATATTCATAAAAAGTCAATTGATGGCTCAATAGGAAAAATATTAAAATGTGCTCATAGAATAGACCAGGGCTGTCAAACTCAATTTAGTTCAGTTCCACATTCAACTAAATTTGATCTGCAGTGGGCCGAACCAGTAAAATAATACCATAATAATATATAATGTCAACTCCAAAATTTTCTCTATGTATAAGAGCGGAAAAAGTAAATTTACATTATGAAAAAGGTTTACATCTACAAACTATCCTTTGAAACAATGTGAATAACATGAACAAACTGAAAAAATAAGTATCATTTTTACAATATTCTGCCTCAGTTTATCATTTTCACATGTACATTATAACGTACAGATCACAGTGGATCTACGAACACACAAAACATTTAATAACAGACAGAATATTATTAAAATTGTACTTACTTCTCTTAAGACATTTCAGGTGGTTCATATTTGTTCAGGTTATTCACATTTTGTGCAAAATTATACTTTATTTTAGTGTAAATACATGAAAATATTTACATGTACAAAGAGAAAAATTTGGAATTGTCATTATTTCTATGTTATTATAATAGTATTTGAATGGTCCTGCCCACTGGAGATTGAACTGGTCTGAATGTGGAACCTGAACTAAAAGGACTGTTCATATCTTAGGGTAATTTTTGCATTTCACAAATTCATCCTGGGCCGGATTTGGCCCCCAGGCCACATGTTTGACACCTGTGGAATAGACCTTGTGATTTCCACAGACATCTGAGCATGCTCAGTACACCCCCTGCCACCTGTGGAATGGGGGGTAAAACACAGACCAGTGGGTGACACCGACTCACTATAAAAATAGACGGTTTGAGTTTTTGTTTTTGTTTTTTTTTTACACTGTTTTCTTTGTGTTTTACTGATTTTACTGTTGTTTTTGCAGTGTTGTTGGGATTTTTCTTTCTTTCTTTTCTTTTTTTTTTTTTTTTTTTTTTTTTTTTCCTGTGTTTTGACTGTGTAACTGCCTTTTTGGAGTTCAACCAGGTGTGAAAAAGAAGCTGGACTGATTTAGAAAAAGAGTCCAAAACAAAACCTACTGGGCCCAAATTCAAGTACTCGTTGGTGTTCAGCGTGTTCCAGTTCACAGGTCATGTTCAACATCCTAAGTCTCTTATTGATGTACATTCTGAGTTCAGCTTTTATGACTCTTCTACAGACGCAAATTCGCAGCAGTATAGAGTTAAAGCAATGTCCAAGCATGACAGAATTTAAAAGGACGTACAAAGACACAATTTTTCAGAGGTACAGGGATGAGGGAGGTGTTGGGGATCACTGGGTGTTATAAAGATGCGCTGTAAAAAAAAATTGTAATTTAACAGAATTTTCACTGTTTATTTTACAGATTTTTCCTGTATTTTTAAGATACAGGAAAATATCAGTGAAATTACAAAAATAGACTGTGATTTTACATGTCAAATGAAAAATAACATGAAAAAACTGTGACTGTGAATAACCAAAAAATTTCAGTTTTTCAAAAGAAATGTTTTCTTTTTTCACAGAAAAATATATTTAAAATACATTTGCAAATGTATCATAATTTCACAAATGTTTCTTTCTATTTATAAGATTAAACTGCTAATTTAAAGTTAAATACTGTAAAAAAAAAAAAAAAAAAAATTAAATTAAACAAGACAAAATTACTGACAATTAACCATAAAAGAAGTATTTAGTTCTGTCAGTTGAACCAGACTTGTTTGTTTATAGACAAATATCTTGTGTAATTACAGGAGGTTTCACAACAAAAATGTTGAATAAATGTATTTTTGTGAATGTATAACATGTATAAGCACTGATAAACTGTCCAAATACAGTTTTTATCAGTGGATTGGACAACTGAGTCTCATTGAAGATTATTTATGTATATATTTATAGGGAATTTGATTGTTTTTGTAATGCTCAGAGTATGAAAACTGAACCCAGATGCACGACCCAGAGACAGACTGAAAAGTTCACAGTGTTTATTAAACACCAAGCTCACTGACAGTTCAGTAAAAATGATACAGTACAAAATCTTGAAGATAATGGTGACGGGGTTCTTCTCAGGGTGAGGGCCCCGGACCGGAGACGAAAACCCACCGTCCGGTTCGGTAGAACACGGTTTCCCGACTGGGGAGAAGCAGAGGGAGGTCAGTGGCGGAACCAGGTCATACACGGGAAGACAGTCAAACAGGCAACAGGACATAGGGACCAGGCTAGCTCACGTACCGTTAAAGTCAGGCGAGGGGGTCAAAAACCAGGAGGTCAGAATGAGGCAGACAAAACCGACAGGGATTAGGCAGACAGGCAAAAACGAGATGGCAAACCGGGTCAAAAAACAGGAAGGCAGGCAGGCAGGCAGACAGGATCAGAAACGCTGGTAAGTACTTCACAAGGAAAATACAATCTGGCGACCGACAAGGGGAAAAGACAGGGTTTAAATACACAAAAGGGAGGGAGGACAGTGAGACACAGGTGGAACAAATTAGGGCGGAGTCAGGTAATCACACAGGTGGACACAATCAGGGAAAGGAAGCAAAGACACCAGACATGACACACGAGGGAAACTTAACAAAATAAAACAGGAAATGACCGACAACATAAAAGACAGACAAAACCAGACTATCGTCTGGAGACAGGCCTGACAGTTTTAATACATGTAAATATTCTTCATTAAACATTAAAACTTATGAAAAAAAAAGCAAAATCTCATGTAAAGTTAGGGCAAAAAACTGTATTTTAATTATGGAAAATTACCATATTTTTATGAGATGGTTATTTTCCATTATTTTACAGTATTTTTTCGGCACCCCTGCTGCCAGAATAATACAGTTTTTTTACTGTTTTTTTTTTTACAGTGTGTACAAGTATGTGGTATGCAGTGGCGATTTCTCATAGACTGCACGGGAAGCCTGGTTTCCCCTAAAATTACAAAAATTAAATGGTTAAATGTGTTCGGTTGTGTTGACATTTTATTGACTACAAATGCGTTAGAACACGTTCATCTCACAGATGAGTTCGTTCAGAATCAGCTTTATCACAAACCAACAGACTGGCTGTTGTTCCCTTCTCCTCCATTCCCGTGTCTGTGTTTTCTCCTCCATCTCTGCTCAGTGCATTTGTCCGTAGACTGTGTCCGTCTGTGGGCTTCAGTGGGACTGAGTGGAACTGTGTTTTCATTGAGTCAAAACTGGACGGTAATTGGATAAATGCCACGATGTTGTCCCGCCCCCGGATGCTTAGCGTCTCTGGGGGTGAATGGGGCTGTGGGCGGAGCTCGGCCGGGCCGGACGCCAGAATCCCATGTGCTGATTGGAGGATCGGTCGAAAGGCTGAATCCCGTTTGATTGACAGCTGTTTTCAGATCTGCTCCTTCACTGACACAGTTCAGTTTAATACCGTCACACATTCTGCTGTGAAATCACAGAAACCACTACGAAATTACTCATTCATTTCTTGCACTGTAAATAAAACACACTCATTGTACTTCCTTGTTTCAATTTCACATAATTTCAGCGTTTTCTTGTTTCAGTTCCATAACTTAATCATTTCTTGTTTGAGTTGAATATGGTTTTGTAGATAGTTAAATCAGTCAAACTGTCGGCTAGGTCGCAGTGAAAGGAGCATCTGTAGTTTAAAAAGGCTGAAGTCTGACACCCACAACACACTGGGCCAAGGCAATCCAAGCACCCTAGCTCTGCTGGACATTCAGAGGACACTGGTCCAGTCCCTGGAAAAGACGCCTACTGGTACGATAAGGTCACTGAGCATTTTCTTAATTCTTTTTTTTTTTTTTTTTTTTTTTTAATGTAAGCCGACAATGAGCTTCCCCTGTCTGAAAGACGAGCAGCCGCCACTGGTGGTATGTATACGTATGTAGAGGTGTGTATGTGTATGTGTGTATGTGTGTGTGTGTATGTGTGTGTGTGTGTGTGTGTGTGTGTGTGTGTGTGTGTTTGTATATAAGTATATAGGTATATAGGTATATGTGTGTATGTATAAATCTGTGTATAATATGTATTTACATATATGTTATTGTATTATGTGTTTATGTAAATCACATTATATTTGTTCATAATATGAAGCCAGAAACCAAATTATTTAATAGTAAGTATCAGTCATATTATAGTATATAGTATAGATCTGCTTAGACTAGGAAAGTCATTATTGTTATTAATTATATAAGGAGAAGGAGTGGAGTTTCTAAGTTGTACTTCCTCTCACTCCTTTTTCATTATGTATTATACTGTATGTCTTATGTTTAAGTGTTTTGTTTATTTATTTTCTTCTGTTTTGACATTCATATTCAAAATAAATACATCAATCAATCAAAAACCTGTCTCACTGAAATAATATGTCAGGGGTTAAAGGGTTAAATGGAATTTATTGACCATGTACTCTGAAAAAGTAGTGTTAAAGTGGCTGTAATGTGTTGTAACAAAGATGGATAAAACAGTGTAACAGAGAATGAGGTCATACTTTGTCTGGCCTACTTCAGGAACAGTCGATGGTTGGGTTCATATTCCAGTGGAAACAGGTGGAAGGGCTCTGAAAACCAGTGTGAGTGAGTCCCACTGGTCCTTTCAACCCAGCCAGTCCTTAAACCACTCTACATGCCTCTGCTTTAGTTCCATCATTAGGTTTGTCAACATATTTTCTTTTCCTTCAAGCTTCTGAGATTTGGTAGAAGCAGTTGAGAAACGGCTGTGTTGCCATGGTAACCACTTCCTTATGTTTCACCAAGCATCTACTCACATAAACAGTCCCAGAATCCAGGCCGGATAAACCCACAGTGTGAGGTTCATCTGCAGGCCCTTCCACTTCCACGTCCACTTCAGCTACATTTTCATATTAATAACAACAGGCCGATAATGTGGCAACGCTGGCGTCATCATCATGTGGAAAATGAAAAACTGGGAGCACATGACTGTCACTGAGTCACACAAACAGGCCTCTGCATGGGTCACACTCAACATTTCTTAAATGATGACATTTATTAAAATTAGAACTAGGGATGCACTGATACCACTTTTTTCCAGACCGAGTACGAGTACTTACATTTGAGTACTTGCCGATACCGAGTACTGATACAAGTACTTAATAATCCCATTCCAGTTGTTAGTTCCTTTTGTAAATGTGCTTTATTGTCGTTGTCATTAGTCTGACTGGAACAAAGTGCTGCTACTGACATTTAAAGGTGGGGTCTGAGATGTTTTTCTGAAGCATTTTTTATTATATTCCTTTTTACTATATTCCTTCACACCCCGATTACAACTAATTAATTAAATGCTGTAACACAAAAATTTTAAAAAATCAGCCACCTGTGGAACGGGTAGGACAGAAAAAAACACCATCCAATCATTTTCAGCGCCCACTGGAAATGATTGAATGGTGATATGTCTATCAAACTCAGCTGGCATTCACCCCTCCCCTCTTCCCCTCTTTGTGTTCCCAGAGGCTGGACCCTTGTACAGGAAGTGTAGCCAGAACCTGGTTATATCAGTTCTATTAGGATGGAAAGTTCACCTGCAAACTGTTTAGTCACAAACATAAACCACTAGGAAATGGAACGTTAGTCACACAGGTCTGAACTGGGGCTGTTCTGGAAGAGTGGGGGGGTTAGAGGAGACTGAATGAGGGATACGCCGGCTGGAGGCTCAGCCGGGGCCGTAGTCGGGGTAGGAGCCTGAGGCGTACGGGACCGGAGCAGGGAACGGAGCCTCAGCCGCTGTCGGAGACGGTTCGGCCGTTGGAGCCCAACCCGGGTACGGAGCAGAGCAGAGCCGGCGAACTGTTACTGTGCAGCGCTGGAGAACCCTCGGGAACAAACACTGTGCGTGCCACCACTCTGGAGGCGTGGCTTCAGAGGGACGTCTGAAGAAAGGGGTTTGGACTTTTGAACTGAGTATTTTCAAAATGTAGCTGCTGGAACTGTTTTTCCAAGATCTCAGACCCACCTTTAATGTGTTGGAATGAGCGTTTGTCAATTAATCCACCAGGGGGCGCCGCTCTGAATTAACCATACTGGACAAATACCACGAAGAAGAGGAAAGTTTAATGAAGAAGAAGAAGAAGAAGAATGTCAGTAATAACAAACATGGAGACGACAGAGGAAACACTAATGTGATACTAATGTTACAGTGTTTTCTCTGGTAAGGTTTAAAAGTTTAGCTTCAGCAGGAAGAGAAAAGACAAATGAGACACAAGTTGGTTTTCACCTCCGCTGGCGGTGGTCTGCACCGCTCCGTACCTCCATAGTATTATCAGTAGGATGTAAACCGGTCCAGCCCTGGGTAGTTGTCCTAAATGTGTCAGTAGTTTTTCTCTAACTCCCACAGTGGCTCTTTGAACAGATCCTCTACCTCCACGGTTCTGCTGGTATTCTCTGTCTGGGTACTCATCCTCCATCACCTGGAAAACAGATGGAATGTACGCAGAGGACGGACAGAACGCTGCGTCTGTATCTGTCTGTGTCTGAACGGTACTGTCAGTCAGCCTTACTTTTATCACCCTCATTTATTTGGTTCAGTCTCCACACTCTTCACACATTATTCCTCCTCCTCGTACCTGCTGCACTGAACTGGGAATGTCACACAGCCGTAAGTGGTATCGGTGCATTTGTATCGGATTACTTTTACGAGTACAAATACGAGTACACACACTGAGTATGCCCAATACTGGTATCAGATCGGTGCGTCCCTAATTAGAACCAAGGCTCCTGTAGTCCAACGGCATATTTAAAGACATTAATTGACATTTGGTTGACCGTTCAGGGTCACTCAAGGTCAAAGGTCATGGCACCAACTGAAAGCCCATATGTGACTTCCTATCTATTGCCAATAATAATTATATCAATATCTTCAACTGTTTTAAAGTTATAACCCTTTGAAATTTGCCCCATTATAAACAAACGGAGATTTGAAAAATTCAAAAAATTTATAAAAAAATTCAAAAATCAATATTTGCCAATTATTTGAACAAACTTGGTAGACATTACACCAAAGATGATCCACAACAAATATGAAGTCATTGTGATAAACAGTTTTGAAGATTCTTGAAAAATAGTTTACAGATGACGGATGGAAGATGGATGGACGCCAACTGAACACACACACACACACACACACACACACACACACACACACCAAGGTTATTATCGTTAACGAAAACTAACGAAATGATAGAAACTAGAATTGTAAAAACATTTTCATTGACTGAAATAAATAAAAACTATAATTAAAAGAAAAAAATGACAACTGAAACTGTATTGTGTGTTTATAAAACTAACTAAAACAGATAAAAATTATGGATAAAATTGCCTTCATTTTCGTCTTTGTCAATGTCGGACTGATACGAAAGCGATTTATTTTGCTCGGTCAATTTTCTCTGCTGGCACCATATGATATTTAAGTATTTACTAGTGGTTTCCAGTCGTCTTCTGGTCCCCACTCTACCTGGACATGGAGACTAAAGCAGCAGAGTCCTGTCTGGGATTGATTTGAATACGACGACAGAGAAGAAGAGAAAAGAGACGACTAAACTACAACTAAACTAAAACTAAACATTTAGAAAATAAGAAAACTAATAAAAACTAGAAACCCTGCTCTAAAAACTGATTAAAACTAATTAAATTAGAGAAAAAGAAGTCAAAACTAAATAAAACTAAACTATAATGAAAAATCCAAAACTATTAGAACCTTGACGCATGTGCGCGCGCACACACACACACACACACACACACACACACACACACACACACACACAGTCTGACCAAAAGGCAGGTAATTGTGTCCCTGTACAAAAGTGGAATCTGAAAACATTCAACAGTACAGAACAAATATTGTTGCATTTCCAAAAGACTCTGTGGTTTGTTTGTATTACACATGACCCTAAAACACAGGTGTCAAACATACGGCCCCCGGGCCAAAACCGGCCCTCCAGAGGGTCCAGTCCGGCCCATGGGATGAATGTGTGAAATGTAAAAATGACACTGGAGATATTAACACTCAGTGATGTCAAAATCATTGTAATTCAGCCTCTGAATGTCCAAATATGGTCATATCTGATGACCATGAAAAGATGAAGAACTGTATTTTACACCAATTATTTCAACATATTTCTTACATTTTGTTCAGTTTGTGGCATATTTTGTTTCTGTTGCTGATTCTTTTTTTCTTTTTCTTTCTTTTTTTTAAAAATTCTTTCTGTTCATTTTATTGATTACTTTGGCTGTTGTGGTTCATTTTTTTGGCTATTTAATTAATTTTCCTTCCTTCCTTCCTTCATTTTTTTTTTTTTTTTTTTTTTTTGTTGCTTTTTTGCTTATTTAGTTTATTCTTCAACATTTTCTTGCCCATTTCATTATTTTTTCTTCAATTTTGTTCAGTTTATGGCTTTTTTTTGTTGATTTATTGTTCATTTTTATTCCTTTTCATTCAATACTTTGGCTGTTTTTGTTCATTTTGTTGCTTATTTTATTTTTTTCCCCTTCATTTCACTTTGTTTGTTGTTTATTTTTTTATTTTTAAAAATTGTTTTGTACTTTTAATTTCTTCACTCATTTTATCCACTGTCATTGATCCAACTCCATGAGTTTTACTGAGGAATCAATGTTGTAGAAGATGACCGTGTTTCCACAGTAACTACGGAGCCTCTGAATGTCCAAATATGGTCATATCTGATGATCATGAAAAGATGAAGAACTGTATTTTACACCAATTATTGACATGGATTGATAGGATTAGAGGATCAGAGTTTAGATCAGTGGATGGTTTGAGTCACCAGAGGTTGTTTGGGTCTTTATGTGTGAAGGAAACCTTGTAGAACATTTTCATCACATAATTTAACTTTTTTCACTGTTATTATTTTACTGGTCCAGCCTAGTTGAGCTCATATTGGGCTGAATGTGGAACGTGAACTAAAATGGGTCTGACAGCCCTGCTCTGAGAAATAACTGTTAGTGAACTGATTTATCTGTAGAGGGCGACATCCAGTGGCTGATGTGAGAACTGCTCCAAACCAGACAAGTTCACGACAAATCAGTTTGTGGTTTTCCAACTTAACTGCCGCAATTTTTTTTTTTTAATTCCACAGCTGATATTTTATCCCTTTTATTATTGCACCTGAGCTCAAAACGCTTCACACCAAACAACACATGTCAGATGTAAACCACAGACGATCATAGAAACTCCTATAGTCAGTGCTTTAAACATGGGATTTTAGTGATATTCAACAACACAGAGTTTATGAATATGAAGTATGGACAGCAGCAGTCACTTTTATATTCATAGATTCATCATTTCATTTCAAGTCTTATTCACCAATATAATGGCAGTTCGCTGTAAGTGAAAACAGATTGAATTTCATATGAAAGGTGTTTACGTCACATCTGTCTCTTACAATAGTGCTGCGTGTTCTGGCATTTCAGGAGTTTTTAAAATGTATTAAAGCAAAGCCATGAAGAAAAAACAAAAAACAAAACCCTTGACCTTTACACCAGTGGTTTCCAACCTTTTTTGGTTCGTGACTCCATTTGAACCCTTTCATGCATAGTAGTCACTCCAGTGCACAGTTCTTCTCCAGCTGTTCTCTTGTGTATTCATGGGTTTTGTTGTTCTTGTTCCTTATAGTCCAACATGCATCATCCCAAACATTGTAGTTCATACCATTACTGTAACTTTGGTGTTCTTGATAAACCTGATCTGCACTAACATGTTTGAGTGGAAATGAACTGCTTGTTATTGTTATCGGACTGGAATTTTTTAAACAAAAGTTGTTTTTTTGCATATTATCTCCATAAAGTTAGTAATGACTACTATTAGAGTATGTTAAAATGTGAGAAAACATCAGATTAGCAACTTTAAAAGTGGTTTTATTTCATAGATTTCACACAGTATATCAGTAAATACACGTTTCTTTGCTTCAAAAATGAAATGCATGGCGTCCAGCTGCAACTCCATGAACAATAGGATCATAAAAAAAATTTCAATTGCATTGTTTTTTTTAAATGCCTAATGAGGAATAAAAACACTCTTGTTTAAGGCTCTCATAATTGATGCATAAAAGGGTTAACATCACAAATTTCTGGCAACCCCAAACATTCAAAACGGAGACTTTATTTATTTTTTTTGGTAAAATTAGTTTTTGATCATGTAATAGTTTGCTATGCTATGTTGTAAATAAACGTTAATTTTAGACACATTTAGTCTATATAATGTGTATTATTGTGGACAGAGGCAGTAAACCCAGGTGTAGATTACTGCACAAAGGGAGAATTGGATTTTCCTTGGTCAGGATCTGTCCAGTCAGTCCAGCTGTGATTTACAAGGAGGACAATTAATACTGAACAAACAAGAACTGAAACTATGAATTATGAAAGAGCTGCAGCATTTTAAGAGTTTGTCATGTCTTATGTATTGTGACTGTCTCTCTCAACTCACCATGTATTTTTTTTATTAGTAATTTTATTTATTTATTTATTCATCATGAATTCCCAGAAATTCCAGGCGACACCATGTGGGGTCTCGACGCCTAGGTTGAAAAACACTGTTTTACACAATGAAATACAACCTGATCCTTTGAATCTTTTTATTCTGTTCAGAAATATCCAAATCACATTAATGTAGGAAAACTGCTTTAATCATTCCAATAATTTCCTCACACATTTGGTGTCAAACGAGCGGTCCTCGGCCCATCTTTGCTCTTAAAGGTCTAGATCACAGGTGTCAAACATGCGGCCCAGGGGCCAAATCCGGCCCTCCAAAGGGTCCAGTCCGGCCCCTGGGATGAATTTATGAAATGCAAAAATTACACTGAAGATATGAACAATCCTTTTAGTTCAGGTTCCACATCAGAACAATTCAATCTGAAGTGGGAGGACCAGTAAAATTCTATCATAATTACATATAAATAATGACAACTCCACATTTTTCTCTTTGTAAATGTACCGTAAATATTTTCATGTATTTACACTAAAACAAAATATAATTTTGCAAAAAATATGAATAACCTGAAATTTCTTAAGAGAAGTAAGGGCAATTTTAACAATATTCTGCCTGTTAAATGTTTTGTGTGTTTGTAGATCCACTGTGATCTGTACGTTATAATGTACATGTGTAAATGATAAACTGAGGCAGAATATTGTTAAAATTACACTTATTTTTTTCAGTTTCTTCATGTTATTCGCATCTTTTGAAAGGATAGTTTGTTGATGTAAACCTGTTCATAATGTAAACTTACTTTTTTCACTCTAAAACACAGAAAAGTTTGGAGTTGACATTATTTCTATATTATTCTGTTATTATTTCACTGGTTCGGCCCACTGCAGATCACATTTAGCTGAATGTGGAACTGAACTCAAATGAGTTTGACAGCCCTGGTCCAGACCTTTCCTGGATGTTGCTTTTGGACCAAATGATTCCAATCATCTGCTCACATCATTTGTTATCTCCTCCTCATATTTGCAAATTAACCCACAAAGACCCAGAGCTACTTTTACCACCATTTATTATAATATTATTCTCAGATTAAAGCTGAGGGTTATTATATCAAAAACAGAGAAAACTGAAGAAAAAGTGACATTTTCAGCAAATATATCAATAAGAGAAAGTAAAAACAAGTGTGTCCATCCACTGTTATTGACCCGACTCCATGAGTTTTACCGTTGAATCAATGTTGTAGAAGATGACGATGTTTCCACATTCACTACAGAACCTCTGAACGTCCAAATGGGTCAAATCTGATGACCATGAAAAGATGATCCAATGCATTTTACACCAATTATTGACATGTTTTAAGAGGTTTAGTGGTTTGGAAGTTATTCAACCTTTTAGATCAGTACATGATTTTGGCTGACGGTGGATGTTTGGGTCTTTATGGGTTAAATATAAATTTAAATGATGTTGCACAAAACCTGAAATATATTGTGTTCAACATCTGCAATGAAAAATACTGAAAAGTACATTTAATATTACTGCTGTCTTTGATCATTTTCCATTCTGTGGAAAATGTTTCTTAGTTGAGGTTGTAGCTGTTACATTTAACTACAGAACAAGTTCTAATAGTTTTAGATTTTTCATTGTAGTTTAGTTTTATTTATTTTTGACTTTTTTTCTCTAATTCAGTTAGTTTTAATTAGTTTTTAGAGCAGGTTTGCTAGTTTTTATTAGTTTCCATTTTTTTCTAAATGCTTAGTTTTATAGTATTAGTTTTTTGTTTTTATATATATACATATACATATATATATACACATACATATACATATATATATATATATATATATATATATATATATATATATATATATATATACACACACATACATATACATATATATGTATCTATATATATATATATATATATATATATACACATACATATACATATATATATACATATATATATACATATACATATATATATATATATATACATATACATATATATACATATATACATATACATATATATACATATACATATATATATATATATATATATATATATATATCTTTTCTCTTCTTCTCTGACATCGTATTCAGATAAATCCCAGACAGGACTCTGCTGCTTTCTCCCAACTTTAGTCTCCATGTTTCCAGGTAGAGTGGGGACCAGAAGACGACTGGAAACCACAAGTGACGGACTGTCAAGTGTCGTATAGTGCCGCTAGCTAAAATTGCTCAAGCAAAATAAATCAATTTTGTATCAATGTGACATTGGCAAAGACGAAATCGAAGGGAATTTTATCCACAATTTTTATGTTTTAATTAGTTTTGTAAGCACACAATACAGTTCCAGTAAGTTATCTTCTTTTTTTTTTCCCTTTAATTATAGTTTTATTTCAGTTAACGAAAATGATTTTTCAATTCTAGTTTTGGTCATTTCGTTAGTTTTCATTAATGATAATAACCTTGCTACAGAATCATGGTAATAGTATAGTAATAATGGATTTATCCGACAAACAGTATCTTCATCTCAGTGGTTTTTTTTTGTTTTGTTTTTTTATAGTGGACCTATAAAAAGTACAGACAAACACTGGACTCCGTTAAATAAAACAGACCTGAACACTTGAATAAGTAAAAGCTCAGTAGTTGGTGTCATGTTTGTCCTTTAATGTTCGATGTTATCACACAGACGGACAAAGTTTCAACAGAAAACGGTTTCTAGTTCTTCACAGTATTGCATTTTGCACAGTGTTTATACAGATGACAGAGTGTTTTAGAGGGGAAGGCACAAAACTAGAGATGACATCTGCAAACTAAAACCCTACAGACGAACAGGAGGAACTGAAGGATATCACAGCTGGCTGCAGAGAGCAGCAGTACACAACAGAAAACTCAGACTTCATCTCTACTGACTCACGCCAATAAAGGGAGTGGGATTAGAATGAAACTAACAGTTAGTCAGAATGAGAATAATAATAATCAGAATAATAATAACTCTTGGGTTATGTTTTCACCCATTTGTCTAACTCTTCTTTCTTGTTCCACCTGAACATTTTCCCCCAAAACACAAGAACTTATTTACATCTTATTTTCCTGTGCATGAGCCCTGCTGATTGTCCACTACACCCTTTCACATCCAAACTAAGTACTGGGGATGTAACGATAAAAACATTTCATCTCATGGTTATTGTGACCAAAATTATAATGGTTATCTTTATTATCGCGGTATTGTTGCAATGTGCTCAAAATGTTCAAAAAGTACTAATACACACACTGAAATAATTTAACCAAGTTGTATTTTTGAAAAAACAAACAAAAACAAACACAAATAAAATAAGAGGCAAAATATACTTTCTGTTGCAGAAACATTCAAATATTAACATGTAAACATCAAACATACAAGTGTGCATTAAAGATGGCACCTTATGGCCATTGTTTGACCATTTTCCAGATCAAGTTTGAGTTGAAAGTGCGGTAATCAAACAGGGTTATCATGATAATTAGAATTTAAATCAGGGCTGTCAAACTCATTTTAGTTCAGTTCCACATTCAGCCCAATATGATCTCAAGTGGGCCGGACATGTCAAATAATAAGAGTGAAAAAAGTAAAATTACATTATGATAACGTTAACATTTACAAAAATTGGAATAACATGAACAACTGGAAATGTCTTAAGAAAAACAACTGCAATTTTAACAATATTCTGCCTCAGATTATCAGTTTATCATTTACACATGTGCATTATAACTTACATTATGATTACAAATACACAAAACATTTAATAACAGGCAGAATATTGGTAAAATTGCATTTACTTATCTTAAGACATTTCAGGTTATTCACATTTTTTGTAAAATAACAAAATAACAGTTTTTTAATATAAACATTTTCATGTAATTTTACTTTTTTACACTAAAACAAAGAGAACATTTGCTGTTTTCATTATTCATAGGTTTAATATAATAGTACTTTACTGGTCTGACCTATTTTGTATCTAATTGGTCTGTATGTGGAATCTGAATTAAAATGATTTTGACGTCCTCGATTGTTAATATCTTCAGTGTCGTTTTTGTATTTCACAAATCCATCCTTTGGGCCAGATTTAGTCTCCAGGCCGCAAATTTGGCCCCTGTGATTTTAAACGGTAATACTAACCGTAGGGAATTTTACCACGGTTTATCGTTATACCGGTAATCGTTACATCCCTACTAAGTACTCCGCTTGGTTAAGTGCAACGCTCTTTCAAATACCATTAAAAAAAGACCTCGCTCTGCTACAAAAGTACACATAGTATTTCATAAATAGTATTTTATAAGTACTTTACATTTTTTTTGCTACATATGAAGCATGCTTTCACAGTAACACAATAGCTACATATGTAGTAGTAGTGGTAGTAGTAGTACTGGTGGTAGTAGTGGTAGTGGTAGTAGACGTAGTAGTAGTCATAGTAGATGTAGCCTGGTGGCTCTGGCCTCATGCGCCACTGTCCAGTGACAGAACAACAGGAAGCATGTATGTCATCTGTGGACAGACCCACCATGAGCTCATTGCCCTGTTGGCTTTGTGGATCCAAATGGGACCGGTTTGGACCAAAGATCTACAGAAGGATGTGAGATCAGATCCATCTGCCAGGGGTCAGAGGTCAGCCAGTGCCAAACACTAGCTTGTACTGACATGGTAAAACTCATCAAACACTGTATAACAAGTCTTTGAACAGGAGGACAAACACTGCCATGTGCATGAAAAGCCCACGGCTCTTTGTTCATCACTTCATCCACTTGTGTTGATGAAGTGGTTCTGGGTCCTGGAGCCACTGCTGGACTCATCAGGTGTGTTTTCATTGGATGAACTGTGCAAACAGAACTGGTGTCTGTGGTGCTGCTGGTGCTGGTGTTACTGGGATCAGCTGTCCATTTGACCTACGTTTGAATTCAGTGACTTATGCCGCATTTCCACGACCAGCTCGACTCGACTCAACCTTTTTGCATTTCCATTACGAAAAAGGACCTGGAATCTGGTATCCGGTACTAGTTTTTTCATATCACCTCCGTTGAGGTTCCAAGACTGGGGACCAAGGTTCTAATAGTTTTGGATTTTTCATTATAGTTTAGTTTTATTTAGTTTTGACTTTTTTTTCTCTAATTCAGTTTGTTTTAATTCGTTTTTAGAGCAGGTTTGCTAGTTTTTATTAGTTTTCATTTTCTTCTTAATGCTTAGTTTTAGTTTAGTTCTAGTATTAGTTTTGTCACATCTTTTCTCTTCTTCTCTGTCGTCGTATTCAAATAAATCCTAGACAGGACTCTGCTGCTTTCTCCCAACTTTAGTCTCCATGTTTCCAGGTAGAGTGGGGACCAGAAGACGACTGGAAACCACAAGTGATGGACCACCAAGTGACGTACGGTGCTGCTAGCTAAAATTGCTTGAGGGAAATAAATCTATTTTGTATCAATCCGACATTGACAAAGACGAAAACGAAGGGAATTTTATCCATAATTTTGATACGTTTTAGTTTTGTAAGCACACAATACAGTTTCAGTTAGTTATCGTTTTTCTTTTAATTATAGTTTTTATTTATTTCAGTGAATGAAAATGTTTTCACAATTCTAGTTTTCGTCATTTCGTTAGTTTTGTTAACAATAATAACCTTGGTCCAGGTACTGTAAAGTCAGTAGTATCCTGTAATGGAAACGGTCTCCAGGAAAAGGATTGGTACCCGAGTTGGGTCGAGCCGAGTCGAGTCGGTCCCATGTCGTGGGAACGCGACATTAGTTCATGATTGCCTGGTTGTTCTTTCTGTTTGGTCGGCTCAGTTCACCAGTGTCCTGAACACTGTTGGGTTAACTGGTCCGACTGGTTATGTAGAGATGTGGGCTTGTCATCAGACAACAGCACCAGCACTTGGACCTGAAATCATCTGAGCCTGTTTTCATCACACCTTTTCCACGAAAAAGCAGGTTAAAGGGGGCTCATCTGGGCCAGCTCTTCACTGTTCAACCTGTTTCCAGACTGGTACCAACTCCAATGCCCATCTACAGCTAAGACCAGCAGGACCAGCAGGACCAGCAGGACCAACAGGACCAGCAGGACCAGCAGGACCAGCAGGACCAGCAGGATGGAACGGAAGGAAACTCACAGCTCCAGTGCAGATGTTAAACCCAGGTTTAGGCCTAGACTGTCTGTCATCAGTGGATGGACCCACCATGAGCTGGTTGCCCTGTCAGCTTTGTGGATCCACATAGGACCGGTTTGGACCAAAGATCTACAGAAGGATGTGAGATCAGATCCATCTGCCAGGGGTCAGAGGTCAGCCAGTGCCAAACACTAGCTTACACTGACTTGGTAAAACTCATCAAACACTGTCTAACAAGTCTTTTTACAGTGGTGTTGGAACCTATTAACCACAACTACAGAGGAGTTTACTGTCAGGAAAAAAGCCTTGAATTCAACAAACAGAAACTCCGACAGATCTATGAATAAAAGGCCAACAGAGCAGACGCCAAACCTCTGTTGGACCGGATTAATGGACAGGACAAGAACCAATTCTATTGACTTAATATTTTTAGAGATGGTCAATATAAGGCCGCGTTTCCACTACGTGGTATCGACTCGACTCGGCCTTTTTGCGTTTCCATTACGAAAAAGGACCTGGAATCTGGTACCCGGTACTAGTTTTTTGGTATCACCTCCACCGACGTTCCAGGACTGGGGACCAGATACTAAAAGGTGACACGTAAACACTGCAGACCACTGATTGGTCAGAGCTGTCTCTGTGACCCGCCCTTTTACAAAAACCAGATGTGGAAGTTTCCTGTAAATCTGTCGGTAGGTGAATCCACATGATGACAGTCTGTAAAACTACACCGTGGTTTGTCGAGGAGGTTCAGACGTAAAAATTCAGCATGAGCTTGACAAGACAACACGCAACGAGCAAGTTTATCAGCAACTCTGAGCAGAAGACATGAAAGTAATGCACCGCATCGCTATGACGACCAGGTACTGTAAAGTCGGTAGTGTCCTGTAATGGAAATGGTCTCTAGGAGTGGGACCTGGTACCAGAGTCGAGTCGAACCGAGCCAAGTCGAGCTGGTTCCACATAGTGGAAACGCGGCATTCATCTATGAAAACCAGGCCCTTTTAGAGCCCCCTCCAGTGGCTGACAGTGGTATTACAACTTTGTCATAACACCTGGACTAACTTCATTTTTTCAGAGCTGACGTCCTTACCCTTGGATGGAACATAGTGTAACCTAACAACACACCACTGATGTCTGACAGCTTAGCTTACTTTACACAAGAACACATTAGTTTACATTTGCAACATAGATGGAAAAATTCGCACTGTAGTAATAATGTTAGCTGACCAGTAGCCACTATTACTGGCTCACTGGCTAATGTACACAGATATAAAGTACATGTGTCTCTACAGTGAATGTGTAACATGTGGTAAAGTAAACCAGCACCTGCACTTTACATCAGTGGAAAAGGTGTATTATACCAAAAACACACAGATTAAATACTGTAACAGAAGGATTACTCTGAGCATTTTAGGGCCTGTGAAGACATCACAAAGCAAACAACGGTAATATCTAAGATATATTCTATTTCACATTTAGTATGAGTATTTGTAAAGTAGCCAGTAAGTACAGAAGAAATCAAGACAAAACTGATAGTCAAGTCTGTAAAAGGTGCCTGTGACTTGGAGAATCCATCTGAACAGCATTTGAAAATCAAATCAAGTCAATTTACAAAGAGCCTTTAAATCAGTGGTTTTCAACCTTGGGGTCAGGACCCCACATGGGGTCGCCTGAAATTTATAATTGATAAAAATAAAAAAATAAAAACCTACCAATAAAAAATATATGGTGAGTTGACAGAGACAATCCCAATCCATAAAAGAGTATGAAACTGCAGCACTGTGGTTCTGTTTATCTGTCAAATGTTCACTGTGGTCAGTTTCAGATGCTGCAGCTCTTTCATAATTCATAGTTTCAGTTCTTGTTTGTTCAGTATTAATTGTCCTCCTTGTAAATCACAGCTGGACTGACTGGACAGATCCTGACCAAGGAAAACCCAATTCTCCCTTTGTGCAGTAATCTACACCTGGATTTACTGCCTCTGTCCACAATAATAGACATTATATAGACTAAATGTCCTCTGAAATTAACATTTATGTGAAACATAGCACAGCAAACTATTACATGATCAAAAACAAATTAATTTGACCAAAAAAAAGTCTCCGTTTTGAATGTCTGGGGTCGCCAGAAATTTGTGATGTTAAAATGGGGTCACGAGCCAAAAAAGGTTGGAAACCACCGCTTTAAATTAAGTGTAAAAAGTTGCCTGTGTAAAACGTGCAGAAATATATTTACCTTTACCATTTTCTTGACTTAACATTGACTATATGTCCAGAAGTATGTGGACACTGTTGATGCACTGATTGGAGCTTTGGTGTGCAGCTGTTTTTTCTGGTTTAGATCCCTACATTTCCTACTTATGCAGAGTGTACCGACAACAGCGTACGTTCAATGTAGGTCCAGCAGGAGCAGTTTCCTGTTTCAACATGGAAGAATTATTTTCCAAAACATTTTGGTGGGAAAACTTTAGGCTTGTGCAGAGATGTGGTTGGAAAACCAAAAACCTGCAGCCAACTATGCACAGCAGGTCTGAGGCAAGGTTCAAATAGTTTTGGATTTTTTATTATAGTTTAGTTTTGACTTTTTTTTTCCCTAATTCAGTTCGTTTTAATTTGTTTTGTAGAGCAGGTTTGCTAGTTTTTATTAGCTTTCATTTTTTTTCTAAATGCTTAGTTTTAGTATTAATTTTAGTTTAGTCGTCTCTTTTCTTCTCTGTCGTCGTAGTCAAATAAATCCCAGACAGGACTCTGCTGCTTTCTCCCAACTTTAGTCTCCATGTTTCCAGGTAGAGTGGGGACCAGAAGACGACTGGAAACCACAAGTGAACACAAGTGACGGACCCTTAAATATCATATGGTGACAGCAGAGATAATTGCTTGAGGGAAATAAATCGATTTTATATCAATCCGACGTTGACAAAGACGAAAACAAAGGGAATTTTATCCAGAATTTTTATACGTTTTAGTTAGTTTTGTAAACACACAACACAGTTTCAGTTAGTTATGTTTTTTTTTCTTTTAATTATAGTTTTTATTTATTTCAGTTAACGAAAATGTTTTTACATTTCTAGTTTTCGTCATTTTGTTAGTTTTCGTTAACGATAATAACCTTGGTCTGAGGTCCAGGTCTGGTCCAGCCTCGGGACCACAGTGACTTTAGGCTGAACTTTGACCTCAGCCTGCATCAGAGGTAAAGCATGTCTATGAAAAATCAGGATAATTACTGGACCTCAATGGTACAACATCACCTCTTTGGATTTGCATCTGCTTTTGTAGATTCAGTTACTAAACATTGAGATTTTAGAACGACTACAACTAAAACAGGTGATTAAAGTGTGACAGCCAAATTCAAATTGGAGATAAACACGAACGCTGCTGCTGTAGGTCTACTCCCATATTCATCAGAACCCACTGAATCAGTTTTTATACATTTTTGTGCCAATTTTTCTGTCAGAAGTCTGCCTGAGTTCTAATCAACTCTTCTGTTTTTCCCACCGTCCTCATACTTTTGGTCATACAGTGTAGTTCGATTTTCAAACATTAAGATCTTTTTTTGCAGAAACCCTGTTGAAAATCAAAATGAAAAACAGCTTGTGTTCGGATAAATGTTCTGCCAAGTAAAGTACTGTAGGACTACTACTTCCACTTGACAACACACAATAGTTTTGTATATAAAATATATATTAACACTGTGAACACTCCTAAACCAACAACAGCAAAGGTACATTTGACACCAAATACCGTCTTATTACATTTACATTCATATCATTGGATGAGTGCAAAGATGGCATGTAAACAGATCGTTCAGAATGACGCAGAAGGAAGGACCACGAAACAAGCCTGTTACGAAGACTCTACTGCAGGTGGACTGTATGCATTCATGGAAGCCACTTTGGATCAAAGCGCTGATGCAACGTCATTCATTAGTGATCTCACCCGTTTTTGTGCGAATAAGAGCCGTTTGAAGCCCGGAGGCAGCTACAAAAACACGGCACCTCTTCAGTTCGAGCTACAAGTGTAACTCAGAGTACATTCGTTGAGTGTTTCCTGTAGATCTGGACCCGACGGTTCATGGACATGGATTCATCCAGTGATGGAGCAGAGGGGAAGATAGGACAAATCCAATAACTACAGACAGAAGGTGGATACTTAAACTAAAGCTGTTGTGCCGAATTCGACTCCCTGCTGAAAACTGCTCCCCCTTTCTAAATCAGCCATGAAGAGGACAATGTGCACCAAATTCATCCTGTCACAACTTTTTCTCCTTTCTGATTGCAGGGTATGAAATTAATTGTGAATTATTCAACCGCTTAACACCATCATAGCTGTGTAGCAATTAAGTAATGAATAATGTTGTAAGATATTGCAGTTGTGTTTTTTTATCTGGTTAAAATTAAAGAATGGACAAACTGTAAGGTATATAAAACGTTCTAAAGTTAAATCTTAGATACACAACACACAAAATATATAACAATAAAAACAGATCCTCAAACCCAGAGTTCTGCTTACTGGGGGATAAATCCCAGTTACTCAGTATATAACCAAATGTAACTTTTCGGTAATTTCCGTGGGTACAACAACAGCTTGTCGAGTCATTCTAAGACACTGGACAACATCAGAAACTCCACAGATGAAAGAATGTGTCTGTGCAATGACTGAAAGTGCATCCTATGAATGTATGTTTAGTAGATGAAGTGATGACAGAGGGGAGGGGTGACCCTTTGGGACAGGTTTAGGGATTACATAAAAGAAGATAGGTCTGTATGTATGAGTGCATGTACAGGTGTGTGTGCGTCTATACAGATATTTTTTAGTTGATATTATTATGTAACCACCTTCTTTTGTATCTGCTGCCTGTCTATTTATTTATATTTGATCTTTTATGTTTGAGATAAAGAGTACGTCGAGTCTGTCGCCAGAGCTAATTGTTAATTATATACTATCTGTTCTTGTATGGAGAAACATATTAAGTTTACCATGTACCAAGCCTTTAAAAAGTTCAATAAAAACTTGAATTTAAAACAAAAAAACAATAAAAACAGAAACCACGGCTGGGGATGTAGTTTTCATCAGGGAGTGGAATTCGGCACCAGATATTGCTGATAACTGCATCACCCATTACAATAAGCTTGCGAAGCTACAGGAAATGCCTTTAGCAGCTCACTTTTGGAGTTATTCTGGTGTGACAGGGTGAATTTGGTGGACTTTGTCCTCTTCATGGCTGATTTAGGAAGGGGGAGCTGTTTTCGGCAGCTGCTGCGTGATGCAGTTTTCGGCAGGGAGTAGAATTCGCCACAACAAAAGTCACTAAAATCAGGAGCGTTAAGCCCTGTTTTACCACCAACAGTGGACTGTCATGTGTCTTTTCTAAGGGCTGCTTTAGGAGGAACTGGCTCTTATTCATGCCCATACTCTGTAGAAAAGAGGCCTGGTGCACGTCATTACAGACACATTTCAACAGTTTCATTCAAAGACGGCTGTTGGGATGACAGGACAGATGAACTTAAATGCATCCACTCCGTCTGTGTTGTAAGTCACAGGTGTCAAACATTCGTCCCGGGGGCCAAATCCGGCCCACCAATGGGTCCGGTCCGGCCCTGGGATGAATTTGTGAAATGCAAAAATTACACTGAAGATATTAACAATCATTTTAGTTCAGGTTCCACATTCAGACCAATTCAGTCTCATAATAACCGACTCCAAATTTGTCTTTCTGTAAATGTAAATATTTTCATGTATTTACACTAAAATGAAGCATAATTTCGCAAAAAATCTGAATGACCTGAACAAATATGAACAACCTGAAATGTCTTAAGAGTAGTGCAATTTTAACCCTTTCATGCATACTGGTCACTCCAGTGGACAGTTCTTCTCCAGCTGTTCTCTTGTATATTCATGGGTTTTGTTGTTTTAGTTCCATATCAGCCAACACAGTGGATGCTTATGCATTATCTCATACACTGTAATTCATACCGTTACTGTAACTTTATGTTCTTAATAAACCTGATCTGCAGCAACATGATTGAAAGTAAATCAATTGCTAATTGTTATTAGACTGTAATTAACAGTTTTCTTAAACAAAAAGTTTTTTTTTTTTATATCTCCATGAAGTGAGTAAGAACTAGTATTAGAGTATGATAAAAGGTGAGAAAACATCAGATCAGCTGCATCAAAAATGCTTTTGTTTCATAGTTTTCACACAGTTTATCACTTTCTGATATTGCACTTTAAATACGTTTCTTTGCTTCAAAAATTAAGCACATGGTGTCCAAAAAAAAAACCAACAAAAAAACAAAACAGGTTAATTAAAAAAAAAAAAAAAAATCAGTCTTGTTTTTTTCATGCCTAAAGGGGAATAAAAACACTCAGGAAAAAATTTTGACTAAGGTTTTCATAATTTATGCATCAAAGGGTTAATAATATTCCACCTGTTACTAAATATTTTGTGTATCTGTAGATCCACTGTGATCTGTAAGTTATAATGTGCATATGGAAATGATAAACTAAAGCAGAATAGTGTTAAAATTAAATTTTTATTTATTTTTTTTCAGTTTGTTCATGTTATTCACATTATTTGAAAGAATAGTTTGTAGGTGTAAACCTTTTCATAATGTAATTTTATTTTTTTTCACTGTAAAACAGAGAAAAGTTTGGAGTTGACATTATTTTTATATATTATTATGTTATTATTCTACTGGTCCGGCCCACTTCAGATCAAATTTAGCTGAATGTGGAACTGAACTAAAATGAGTTTGACAGTCCTGTTCTAAATGGATTTACTTGTGTATGTGCACTAATGTCAAATGTTTACCACATGACGGCTTCAGCTCTGCTTTTCTATCAAACTGGTGATGATGTGACGGCTGGTTCAGAGTTTAATTATACGATCAGAGAAAACGGTGATGGTTGAGTTTGAAGCGCAGACAGAGTTCAGATATATGGACTTTAGGGGAACCAGGTTCAACCGGAGGTGAGGACGTGGTTACTGTCACTGGGAACTGGTTTTGATCTGACACAGTGGACAGAGCATCTGACAAATGGGTTTCCATGGTTACACACCAAGTGAGATGAAATCTAAAACACAGAAGATACATCCAGAAAGTAGGTTTTACCGGCAAGTGAGGGTAACTGGAGTAAATAGAAAGACTTGTGCTGAGCAATGAGAGGAAACACAAGAGGCTACTGTTCATTTACACCTGTGAATACTGACCGCAAACCCCAAAAAACCCCAAAAACACCCAGTGTCCCCACTCCGTACTTATTTCAGTGTAATAATGTGAGGAAAAGGCCCACATCTAGAGTCTGGCGTTAAAGGTCAGTTTACAGCTTCATGGACCTGAAACACTTCGACTGTTTTCAATTATCTGAATACAGAAGTGCCCTCATGTTTACTGTGAATACATTTTGTCATAAGATTTTCACTGTGATTTATCAATAACACATTCATAAAGACAGATGAGGAAGAGTTTAGGAGAATGAACTACAACACTACTCACACAGGAATGGAATACTTAGAACATCAGTCCGATTAGGTTCATACTGTCTCCTAGAACTTATAGAGATTTCTTTTTCTTATTTTTCAGACAGATAAAAAAAATAAATAAATAAATAAAAACCTTATGGACTGGAAAGAAGCCACAGTGATCCGCTCAGAAACCAACTAATACCACTGATGGATTAGAGAGGACGGAGAAAACAGAAAACAGAAAACAGAAAACAGGCCCTGGGGACCATGAACAGGGATGAGGGATCCTACAGCTGATCCCACACCTGGGATGCCGTCCTCTGTGGGATGCCGGGCAGTAGGGGGGAGAATCGTCCCGTTGTCTGTAGGGGTGTTAGAAAATACTGGTTTTGCAATATATCACGATATTTCATTTCACAATACTGTATCAATATTAAAAAGAACTGTATTGATATGTTTAGGTATTTATTCAAATGCAGATATTGTGGAAGTTCATTTTAGTTTTTTGATTTTTCTTTTTTGTTTCTATTTTATTTATTATAATTTAACACTCTTTTATTCAATAATGTTAGTTCCTTTGTTGGGATTGAACTAAAATTCTGTTCTGATGTTAGTTCTAAATTAATAGAATCTGAACATTTGAACAGGATCTGAAACTGTAATGTCTGTAAAACAGAATTTCAGTTTGAACACAGGAACATTTTGTGACATAACATCAGATCCTGTTCTGGTCAAATAAAAATGTGTTTAGTATTTGTGCAGATTTTTGATGTAATTCAATTCTTTAAGGAAATAATCATTTAAAAAAAAAAGAAACAAACAAAAATTGCCTTTTTAACAGTATCATGGATGTATCGTGATATATCGTATTGTGATTTGTATCGTATCGCCAGATTCTTGCCGATACACAGCCCTAATAGACTCCGTCTATGACGCCCACTGACCTCTGGATATTCAGTTTAACCCTTGGTGTTTCACTGTGAAGCGCTCATGTCGGAGCTTTGACATTAGTGAATGTATGTTTTCAACAGTGACTTCTTCCCATGCTCATAAATAACATCTATGGTTCAGGGTTCAGAGTGAAGGGGTGAACAGAAGAGCTGAAAAAGAATAGGCTCAGATGTTTTCACACCTGGAGACTGGAATGGCAGAACTCAGAGTTACAACAGTTTGGGTTTAATGGTTCTTTTTCAGCGCCACACTGGTTTACTGTCAGCCCCTTCACTTGGTTTGAGAACCTTGGATGTTTTTGCACAATCTGTCTGAAAAAAAACAGAAACAAGATTAAATTAAAAATACAACCAAAGTTTAAAGTTTGAGAGCAGCATCTTCCTTATTTTTGATCTAATTTTTACACACTGACTTAACCTTTGTTGGTGCAGGCCCATCTTTGTGTTTTTATTTTAGTGTCAGTAAAAGCTCTTTGAACATTTCCACCCAATTCAGTTAAACTGATTCATTTTATTTTTTTCTAAAAAAGGGACAAATGCGCTTGTTGATGTGACGCTGCAGTACTTTTCCACAGACTATCACACTGGAATAAAATGAGTGGTGTTTTTTACCGACAACACCCCCTTCCTGGCTGGTTCTGTCCAGTTCGACGCCTCAGTTCTACGCCTGGGTTCTACGCCTCGTACCCGGCAGAACGCCGCCGCCGCTGCTGGTTCCAGATGTCGTCTCTGTGTTCGGGTCGACAGAACAGCCTGGACGACTGAGCCAGACGCTCCCGCTGCTCCCACTCCCGTTCTCTGTCCCCGCCCACTTTGGGGAACGCTGAGCGGCCGCCAAACTGTGAGGAGTGGCTTCTGTTGTCATGGAGACCAGATGAGGACAGCTGACCTCCTGCTGACCTGGAGATGGGACATGAACACAAACAGGTACAGATCAGTGGAACACACCAATAATCCAATGCTTACAGTCTACTTTTCCTTTAGAACTCTTCTTGTTTTAAAAATTACTTATTAAAGTTTTTTTTTTTATTCACAGAACTATAACGCTGCATGTTTAATCGTCAAAATCCACTGACAGTGTAATAATCTTTCACAATAAATGATCTTTTGAGCCATTTCTCAGCCAAAGACGACCAAACTTAGGATGTAAACTTCTTAATATTCTTTCCACAGCTCTAATCCAACACTAAACTGAGTAACATTATTACAGGTAATGTCATTTTAAAACAAAACTGTGTTTGTTACAGTAGTTCAAATCTAATGCCGCATTTCCACTATGTGGTATCGGCTCGACTCGACTCAACTTGTTTCCATTATGAAAAAGGACCTAGAATCTGGTACCCGGTAATAGTTTTTTGGTATCACCTCCGCTGAGGTTCCAGGACTGGGGACCAGGTACTAAAAGGTGACATGTAAACGCTGCAGACCACTGATTGGTCAGCGTTGTCTCAGTGACCCGCCGTTTTACAAAAAACAGATGCAGAAGTTGACAGTAAATCTGTCGGTAGGTTAATCCACATGATGACAGTCTGTAAAACTACACCACTCAGTCAGGAGATTCAGTCTTTGGAGGCCGACGTAAAAATTCAGCATGAGCTTGATGAGACAACACACAACGAGCGAGTTTATCAGCGACTCTCTGAGCAGATGACGCGGAAGTAATGCATCACATCGCTATGACGACCAGGTATTGTAAAGTCGGTAGTATCCTGTAATGGAAACGGTCTCCAGGAATAGGACCTGGTACCCGAGCCGAGTCAAGTGGAGCCGGTTCCACATAGTGGAAACTTGGCTTAAGTGTTTAAGACCATATTTCACAGCTACATCAACAGCTTCCTTTTTCCATTAAAGTGAAATACGATGTAAAATTACACTGCAAATACAAAGAGACAGAATGAGGCAGTTTATTTCTATTCTCCTGTTATTGTTTTATATCATTGACACTGACTGGAGTCTGACACACATGGACTCACACTGTAATTCCACTGTCTGAGTGGAAGGACAGAGGCCAACCTGAAAATGATAAATGAAACATGACCGGGACGCAGAAGTCTGACAATAGAGGGTCTGCACATACGTCATTTCCCCCCCAGGCCACGCCCCTCTCAGTCAGACTGAGTGTCTTAAACCAACCTGCTCAACATGACGGAGTATAGCAGTAAACACAGCCAGAGCAAAGGACCATGGGAAATCTGAAATGAAATGAAGGACAGTTGGACTGGACATGGATCTGTACGAGCTACCAAAGAACAAGTGGTCCATGAACACTGACATGTGGACACAAATGGAGGATCCAGACCTGATCCAGGGGGGAGGGGGTCAGCGCTATTTGGGCCTGAAACTAATATACATGGTTTCATCAGGACTGACAACCAGGGTCCAAAACTAGGGCCCAGAACCAGCTGATCCAAAGGCTCCAAAACTAGGGCCCAGAACCAGCTGATCCAAAGGTCATTTCCAGTAGACCATGGACTGACCCCAGTGAATATATGCATGATCTACTGGAACTGAGCAGATTTACTGAGTCTAGTTCAGATCCAGTCCTTTATCCAACACAGATACTACTGCTGTGGACCAGCAGGGCACCACTGCATTCTGGGAAATTAGCAGATTTTTCCCAGTTGTTTTTAAATTATGACATTATTCTTTTAATATTATGGTTTTATTGTCGGAATATGACGACTTTAATCTCATAAATGAAAGATATTTTTGTTAAATTATGAGTTTTTTTTTTTTTTTATAACTACGACTTTATTCTCATAACATTGTGATTCTTTTTGTATTCGACTTTATTCTCATCAAATTACGGGTTTTATATCAATATTTTATGACTTTCTTCTGGTAGTGACCAGTGTTTTTCTTTTCTTCTGTGGTCCTAATACTCCGTCGTAGCTTTATTCTCCAGTTCCCCGTATTTGTAAAACTAGGTTGGCCTCAGTTTCAGTTAGTTTACTAATCATGTAGGAGCACAAGGTTCACAATCACAAAATGAGACAAAAACCAGGAAAGATCTGATCATGAAACCAAGAGCTGCACTAAGAAGGACCGTTAGTCAAAACAACAGGTCATTTCAGGTCTGATTGGAGCCAAAAATACAGCATCAGTGAATGTTAGCTGACACCAAACAGGATCCACAGATCTAGGTTTGGTTTCCTGGGTTTGTGGATCCATCTTCTCTTTTCTTTGTCTTTGGGTGTCTGTAAAACGATAGCTCCCACTGCTTTAAGAACCTGAAAATATAATCAATCTCACAACAGCTCTGCCCCATTTTGGATTCAGTATTGTTCTTCAGTTTAGACAGGATTGAAGCCAACGCTGTCACTCATCTGCCTCTTTCTGACACTCAGTGGGCGGAACCACAGTGACTTCTGCTAGCGGTGACGTCACGTGCAGACCCTCTATACCACAGAGAAGTCGTCTTTAATCCTTCAACAGCCATTCTACTGCTTCTTTTCTGCAGTTTACCACGGCAAATGAGATGGGATATTCCGAATCATCTCACACATTTACAGGAGTCTGGCAGAGGGAGCATCACTTGAGGGGAACATAGAGCTGTTTGTAAGGAAAAGAAAAAAATGTTTTATTCAGTAAAAGAAGTTCCAAAGTCTGAGTCCTAGCCCCACATAGAGGTCACTTCCAAAAAGACCAAGAGGACACTCAAAGGAAGTACATGACACCAGACGCCAGGAAACGTTGGAGCAGCATCTAGTGGCTGTCAGTGGCATTACACTTTAACACACTGGTCCACTGGCCTCAGAATGTAGATGACACTAAAAAACCCAAAACCATCAGCTCAGCTCAGGGCAGAGTCCTCCTGCAGCATGAATGTCATTTCTGAAACACAGATCAACATGGAAGGGAATCCCCCAAAGTGGATTCCTGTTCCTGTTTAAAACTGCTCCAAACAACAGTAAAGTGGATTCACTCAGACAGAATATGTTGTATTTGAGTGTTTTGTGTTCATGAGTTCACAGTAGGTGTGGCTTAACTCTGTCCCTTCAACCCAACTCCAACAGACCTACAACTAACCCACATGACGTAGGTCCTGCTGAGCTCAGACACTCTGGAGTCCTGGACGTACTCACCGGCTTTTAGTGATTCTCCGAGGTCCGTTATCAGTCGGCTGCTGGTGCTGCTGAGGAGACAGAAGGAGGTCAAAGGTCAGGTTGACCCAGAAGGTTTGTTTCTGTCAGGGTTAACGTCCTAAACTGTGCTGTACCTCATAGCGGTTGCACTGTGGCGGGCTGCCGTTGCCCTGGTAATACTCCACCAGTCTCTCTGCCAGGGCGATCCGTCTCAGAAGGTTCTCAATGAAGTGTTGGATTCGAACCTTTCCACACGTCTCCTGTCGAGCAGCAGCTTCCAGAAACTTCTGGATGGTTATCACCTCCCTGAAAACCAAACCCACACATCACAGCAGTGTATTTGCACAGCAGGAAGGTCCAGACGCATCAATGAAAGTCACTGAAATAAGAACAGCACAGCTCATTTACAAAAGGTACACAGAGGAAATGTTGACCTAACACTCAGTGCTCCTGTTTTCACAACGTTTACCTCTCTCTTCGTTCCAGCTCGTTCTCGGAGGCGTTGAGCTGTTCCCTCAGAGCGGCGATGACCATGACGGCCACGTCCACCTGCCGGCTCAGCGACCGCTCCCTGTCCGCCACTTCCTGCCTCTCCTGGGCCAGGTGCTGCGAGTGAGCGCGCTCACACAGGAGCTCGGTGTCGGTCTGGGCCAGTTCCGTGCTCACCTTGGCCAGGCGCCGCTGCATGGTGCTGTCGGCCGCACGCAGGATGCTGGCCAGACGCCGCCGTACGGCAGCCGACGCCGCCGCTGTCTCCAAACCACAGTAGGAGCTCTGCTCTGGGGAGGAAAGAAAGGAGGCAAGACACTGAACACCTCAGACACCCAACACCTGCACCGGGTCACACCTGTTACACCTGCACCGGGTCACACCTGTACTGGGCCACACCTGTACCGGGTCACACCTGTTATACCTGCACCGGGTCACACCTGTACTGGGCCACACCTGCACCGGGTCACACCTGTACTGGGCCACACCTGTTATACCTGCACCGGGTCACACCTGTACTGGGCCACACCTGTTACACCTGCACCGGGTCACACCTGCACCGGGTCACACCTGTACTGGGCCACACCTGTTACACCTGTACTGGGCCACACCTGTTATACCTGCACCGGGTCACACCTGTTACACCTGCACCGGGTCACACCTGTTACACCTGCACCGGGTCACACCTGTACCGGGTCACACCTGCACTGGGTCACACCTGTTACACCTCCACCGGGTCACCTCACACCTTAGTGAGGATGATTCTCCATCAAACAGCGGTTGGCCTGCAGCTTCATTTTAAAGGTGCAGTGAGGTGGCTGATGAGGTGGAGATAGCAGTGAGGTGTTGTCTAACAGGTCACACACCTCAGATGTATGTCTGCTTTATAGAGGTGTGTTTCAAGAGTGGAGATACAGAGGAATAACACTCCTATAACAGTACAAAAACTAATGTACATATGGCACAAAACCAGACAACTGTCCAATTGAACTGCACTTATTTACACCAGTCTGACAGTGGTGACGATCATTGTGTGTTTATTATAAACTTACATTGTCATCTATCCAATAACTATGCGTTACTGCCACTGTTTTATCTGTCAGGTGGAATGGTCTCTGAACACTAGCTGGTAGTCTCCTCATTACTGCATAGCTAACATTCAAACATCACCAAAATAGTATTTAAATAGAATAAAGAATCTGTAATATAAAGTAAAATAACAACAGATATTGAGTGAAACCATCAACAGTTAAAGAAACATTAAGAATAAACAGAAAATGTCAGAATCTGTCATTCAATCATGGTAAACGTTTACATCTCAGCGATGAAATGGACCGTTGACATAACTCTAGTTTGAAGTTTCTTTAGTGTCTTTAACATTTTCAGTGTCACCTTTACAACCCACCAGACCTGGACACTGAAACAGCTAAACCCTAGACTTGAATTATCCAACACTGAAACACTTCAACACCTTCACCCTTGAGTGTAAAAGTGACTAAGATAAGGTAAAGTAAAGTTCAACGCACCAACCAGATCTAAGTCCGGGTCTGGGTCAGGTGGGGGGCCAAGTGGAGCTGGGGGGGAGGACATTAGGTGATGGTGATTGACATGATGGCATCCTGGTTTTTTGGTGGACATTTTAATGTCCTCTTCATTTCGATCGCCCTCTCTTTCTTCCCCCTCCTCCACCTCCTGCTCTTCATCCTCTTCCTCTTCAGACCCTTCATCTTCTTCATCCTCCTCCTCCTCCTCCGCCTGCGTTCCAACCCCAACGCTCTGAGTTCGCCTCCTCACCGAGCTGTAGGACAGGGGGTATGCGCTGTCTCTGCTGTCGCTGAGGGAGCGGGTATGGGGGGGGCGTCCTGTGCTCTGCTGCCCCCTGCGGGTGGGGAGGCTCATGTCATACCAGGGGATGGCCGCCGTTAACGGGTCGGGGAATTTTCCAGTGATGCTGAAGCTGCCTGTGATTACATCGGGGGAGGTATAGGAGTGGCGGTACTCCAGGTGAGTGCGCAGCGCCCCCAAGTTGCGGAAACGCTCCTGTTCACCGCAGCGGGGGCAGCGGAAGGGGAGGTCGCAGGAGGTGACGGGGTCGCTGATGGCGCCACAGGCCTGGCCATTCCTTTCCAAGAGGAAAGAACCAGAACCCCTGGAACACAACTTCTGCTGCATCACTCCACACCTGAAATCCACAACAACACATGAGCTGCTAACAGGTCAATAGGGCTGTAAGAAAATATCGGTTCTGCAATATATCACGATATTTCATTTCATAATACTGTATCGATATTAAAAAATACTGTATCGATATTTTTAGGTATTTATTCAAATGCAGATATTGTGGAGGCTCATTTTTGTTTTTTTTGTTTTTCTTTTTTGTTTATATTTTATTTATTATTATTATTTAACACTTTTATTAAATATTGTTAGTTACGTTGTTGGGATTGCACAAAAATAATGTTTTGATATTAGTTCTGAACTAATAGAATATGAACATTTGAACAGGATCTGAAACTGTAATGTCTGTAAAACATCATTTCAGTTTGAACACAGGAACATTTGGTGATATAGCATTAGATCCTGTTCTGATCAAATAAAAATGTGTTTAGTATTTGTGCAGACTTCTGGTGTAATTCAATTCTTCAAGGAAATAATCTTTAAAAAAAAAAAAAGAAACAAACAAAAAATTGTCTTAACAGTATCATGATATATCGTGACATATTGTATCGTTAGCCTAGTATTGTAATTTGGATCGTATTGCCAGATTCTTGCCAATACACAGGCCTACAGGTCAAACAGGTCAAACAGTTAATCCACTGTTAATTAGAGCTGAAGTAAATACGACACTTTGGTGACAGCTCACTCACCTGCTGCGTTGGACTAAAAAAAATTGTACAAATGTGAAACAGACGTGTCTGAAAATGACAAATAACTCGTCCTTTATTTCAAAACCAGCTGAAACAACAACCACAAAAAGTATAGAAATAGAAGGAGATATTAAAAAATATCTAAATAAAAATAACAACAATAACAACAGCATAAAAGTATTTATGAAAATATCTATAAACAAACAAATCCAATGACATCTACAAACAGTATGTACACTGCAGTCTTCAACACATTTGGATCCAACTGACGAACAACTGAACATGGAACTAACTCACAACTTCGTGTTGATCCTGGCGTCATGTGCATTAAAATAGGCGTCTGTGTGAAACACAACAGCGGAACCAACGTTTAGCAGCGAAATTAAATAAACAAAGCTTCAGTTGAGGAAAACTGCAATTGAATAATTTTTTAAAAATTGATTCGAGTCAATTAATCATTTCAGTTCTACTAAGGACCAGCATTAGCTGACCTCTGACCCCCAGGGCTTCTGTAGTCCCATCCCTTTTGTCCAAATATGGTCACCTCTGGTTCCAAAAAACCAACATGTTAACAAGCAAATCACAAACTACAGGCTTCACAGGAGGCACCGATGGAAAGAAAAAAACTTGGCTGATACCAGTATTTATAGGGATGCACTGATCCCATACCAGTATCAGGCATCGCTCCGATACTCAGTGTGTGTACTTGTATTTGTACTCGTAAAAGTAATCCGATACAAATGCATTGATACCACTTCTGCCCGTGTGACATTCCCAGTTCAGTGCAGCAGGTACGAGGAGGAGGAATAATGTGTGTGAGTGTGAAGAGTGTGGAGACTGAACCAAATAAATGACGATGTTAAAAGTAAGGCTGACTGACAGTACTGTTCAGACACAGACAGATACAGACGCAGCGTTCTGTCCATCCTCTGCGTACATTCCATCTGTTTTCCAGGTGATGGAGGATGAGTACCCAGACAGAGAATACCAGCAGAACCGTGGAGGTAGAGGATCTGTTCAAAGAGCCACTGTGGGAGTTAGAGAAAAACTACTGACACATTTAGGACAACTACCCAGGGCTGGACCGGTTTACATCCTACTGATAATACTATGGAGGTACGGAGCAGTGCGGACCGCCGCCAGCAGAAGTGAAAACCAAACTTATCACTCATTTCTCTTTTCTCTTCCTGCTGAAGCTTCGCTTTTAAACCTTACCAGAGAAAATGCTGTAATATTAGTATCACATTAGTGTTTCCTCTGTCGTCTCCATGTTTGTTATTACTGACTTTCTTCTTCTTCTCATTAAACTTTCCTCTTCTTCATGGTATTTGTCCAGTATGGTTATTTCAGAGCGGCGCCCCCTGGTGGATTAATTGCCAAACGCTCATTCCAACACATTAAATGTCAGTAGCAGCACTTTGTTCCAGTCAGACTAATGACAACGACAATAAAGCACATTTACAAAAGGAACTAACAACTGGAATGGGATTATTAAGGACTTGTATCAGTACTCGGTATCGGCAAGTACTCAAATGTAAGTACTCGTACTCGGTCTGGAAAAAAGTGGTATCGGTGCATCCCTAAATATTTATAATACCCCCTTCGATGGGCTGAGGGGGGAAAAACTCCAAAAGTATTCCAACAAAACATATTACTGAATCACTAATGATCCACTCACTCACCACCACATTAAGACACAAGTTAAAATTGACAAAGATGGGTTAAAACCATTTAAAACCCACACCAAACCACTGGGTAGACTGCAGGGTCGCATACAGTGGAGCGCCCCCTCCTGTACAAATGCAGAAGGAACCTTCTGTATTTATACAAAAGCTCTGAGATTTTCAGACATTTGACCTTGGAAAAGTAGGTCACAAAATAGGTCCAGGCCACCCATTTCAGAACTTGTCCCAAGCTCTACACATGATGTATGTCAGGCAAAAATGTTGGAGTTAGAATGTTTACAAGATGTGACAGACAGACAGACAGACAGACAGACACACAGACAGACAGGCCGATGACGATAAAAATGACATTTTAAAGCACGGGTGTCAAACTCATTTTAGTTCAATTCCACATTCAGCTAATTTGATCTGCAGTGGGCTGAACCAGTAAAGTAATAACAATGAAAAAAAGTAAAATTACATCATGATCAGGTTTACATCTACAAAGTTTCCGTAAAAATCTGAATAACATGAACAACTTGAATTGTCTTAAAAAAAAAAAAAAAGTGCAATTTTAAAAATATTCTGCCTTGGTTGATCGGTTTATCATTTTCACATGTGCATTACAGTCACATAAAACATTTAGTACAGGGATTAAAGTTCTCCATCACCACGATGGATTTCCGTCAAATGGAAAAACTGAGGGGGGAAAAAAGTCATATTGAAGTAACTTCCCCACATGTTTCGTGGAGTCCAGTCGGCACCGCGATCCTGTCCTGGGTCTGCTGTCCTGAATCTGCAGGTGTTGAACACAGGCACAGGGGGCTGGTAGGTTTAACAGTGATGAGAATAAGATGACTTCTTTATTTTTATGTCGGGAGGAGAGACTGATGACTATTTCTCTTTGGAAGGAAACGCTGCTCATTCTGTGCCTCAGAAACACATGGACAAGTTCAGCTTTACCGAAGTTCAGCCTCCAGACTAACTTTAGTTTAGTGCGAACAAGTAGCTTTCATTCTGAAAGAACCACAGCGAAAAGGGAAGAAGACAGAACTGATCTGCATGTACCTTCATGTTTGGGTTCATAGCTTATCTCCTCTTGCCGGTATATGACTAGTGTGTGTGTTTGTGTGTATGTGCCCTTCCCGTGCGTGCAGCTGTGCGCGCCGCGGCCTTACGCGGTTACGCGCCCGACTGCGTAAGTGCTTTATTTTGACCTGTTTAGCATCTTATTTCTATCTGTGTGGTACAGTATGAAGATAAAATTGAATGAATGACTAACACTCTTGGTATTTGCAAAGCCACTGTATTTGAAATACCCTCAGAGAGGATCTGTAAAAAACATCTGGAAAAAAACAGAATGGAATGGAACGGAATGACCAAGCTTGAAACTTTTGGTTTCAGTGCCAAAAAGCAGAAAAAATAAAAGATTAGTTGGTTAGGGTTACATTTACACAGACATTTTCCCCAAAGTTCATGTGCTGTTGGAGTTGGAGTTATGTTTTAGGAGTTCCTAAATTGTTAAATAAAAAGTTTCTCACTCATTTTTTGCAGTAAGGTTTTCTTCTAGTTATTATTTTCACTTGCTTCAAAGGTTTTCATACCTTTAAAATTAACCACAGAGCACCAAAATTGACCTGAAGCTTTAAAAATTTTCTGGGGGAGGACCCCCAGACCCCCCACCAATACCACACATGACATTTTTTCTATCCATGTTACTAATCTTCTACACCTGTACACTCTCCCATTCAGTGTGTTTTACAGTATTGCCAAATTTGACTATATAAACTTGTACGCTATAGTAGTATTGGATTGCATCATTTTTAATAGTGGCCAATGATTTTGACCAGAAGAAAATTTTCAGTCAGATGAAAAATTTTTGCTTTAATCCCTGATTTAGTAACAGAACACTGGTAAAATTGCATTTACTTTTCTTAAGACATTTCCGTTTGTTCACATTTGTTCAGATTATTCACATTTTTTGTAAAAATATAGTTTGGTAATGTAAACATTTTCATGTAATTTTATTTTTCTGCACCAAAATAACAAAGAGAAAATTTGGGGTTGTCATTATTTATAGGTTATTATGACAATATTTACTGGTTCTGACCCACTTGAAATCTAATTGGACTGTGTGTCTGTATGTGGAACCTGAATGAAAATGATTTTGACACCATTGATTGTTAATATCTTCAGTGTAATTTTTGCATTTCACAAATTCATCCCGTGGGCTGGATCGGACCCTTTGGCGGGCTGGATTTGGCCCCTGGGCCATATGTTTGACACCTGTGTTTTAAAGCCTTTCAGCCCTTCATCACATGATGAATGAACACAGATTCAAACACAAAACCTTTAATAAAACACAACAGATAAGTATGTGCCTCTGCCATGGGCGAAGAAACATCCCATATATAATAACAGTAAATACCCACATTCAGCTGATAGATGATGCATCCCTAGTGGTGCTTCAGACAGGCCTGGTTCTGGTTCTGTTCTGCAGTCTTAGAACCTTGGTTCTCTCTGGTGCATCAGCCCATGTTCACACCAGTGGTAAAAGTGGAACCACAGTGGGAGGACGTTAACTCCGCCTTCCTCCTTTGTCTTCGTCTACTTTACTCTGAACTTCGCAACCTACAATATGACACGCCCACTGATGATGTCACAGTTCATAAGGAAGAACCCACTGTTTCCGGTTCCAACTGAGAACCAATTTATAAGGTTCCAAACCAGTTTTTTCTGGTTCAAAATTAGGTTCAGGAAGCAGAACCGGAATCAGCCCAGAGCCCTGCCGGTGTGACCGGCTTGTGGGTGGCACCACAGGTCCACTCATGTCCACTGTAATCTGATTACACACACTATTCTCATAATCAGACCAGACACCTTCTCCACTTCAGGTGAACAGGCTATTGGTTCCTTCCACTCCAACATCACACCCACTGTTAAAAACCTTGGTATCATCTTTGACCAACATCTGCCTTTCAAACACCTGGGGCCTCATGTACAAAGACTTGCGTGGATTTCATACTGAAACCTGGTGTACGCCCAAATCCAGAAAAGTCCGAACGCACAAAAAAATCCAGATGTATAAAACTGTGCGTACGCCCGAATCCAAGTACATTTCCTTTATACATCTCAATCAGCGTGGAATTGAGCGCATATGTTGGAGTACCTGACTCCTCCCTCTCCACGCCCACATTTAAATATGCAAATCAGTATAAACGGGGTCTGCAGGTGGGATTCCCTCTGGGATTCCCCTGTCTGCAGGATCAGACGATGACGTCAAGGTGGACGCGAAGCGGAGGCCGAAACAGGCGGAAGAAGAAAAGAGACGAACTGAGACTGTTTGAGGAAAGAGTCGCCGATATTGTGACACTTTTCTTACAGGGCTGATGCGGATCACCCCCAAGATAAATATAGATTTAGTATTAGTGTCAGTCACACATTAGTTCATTCTACGGGTCATACACAGTCTGATCACAGACAAACTAGATACAGGTTCATGTGTGATCATGTCAGGAAATCAAAGAGGAAATCAAAGACTTTGACTCATGTTTAATCACTCAAATTATTATTTTCCAACAATGAGACAGCAGACAGTCAGACCCAGTATCATCCTCCTGTCACAGAGGCTTCTGTTGACTCCCCAGTGTTAGCTGGTCCTCCGGTCCAACAGCCCACTGCTGATGCCCATCAGACCGGCATGGGTCTGTACTGACCCGAGTCACATTAGGACATCGTGAGGACAATCGGCGGAGTCAATGAGCGACTGGACCGACTAATAAATGTTCTCACAGACATGAACACTATATTTATCAACCTATGAATTTTATGTCCTTGTCTCTTTGCTGTTGCTGAATGTCCATCCGGGCAGGATTGGCATTGATGGATACAGGGTCTAATTGGTTCTGGTTCTGTTGGTTGATGTGCTGCTCTGACAGTAGGGTCTCATGCCGGTGTGTTCATTGTTCTTCTGTGTATCTCCGATGTGCACACTAATCAGAGGAATGACCTTTTTCACATTATTAACAGTTTCTCAGTGTCACCTCTAAGTGTCTCCAATGGTTCCAAAGCACTAGAAACGTGCGTACGCCAGCTGTGGACTTGGCGTGAAGGACCGCACATTTCCACGGTCATTTCACTCTTTATACATCTGAACGTGAGCGTGGAAAAGGGTGTACGCCAGGTTTTTGTGCGTACGCACGCTTTATACATGAGGCCCCAGGTCACTAAGCTCGTCCAGTCCTGTTTCCTCCAACTCAGAAATATTGCCAAAATCAGACCCATGCTGTCCCCTTCTGACCTCCAGCTCCTCATCCACACCTTCATTTTCTCCCGTCTAGACTACTACAACTCACTCTTCACCTGCCTCAGCCAGTCCTCCCTTAATCATCTACAGTTAGTTCAAAATTCAGCCTCCAGGTTGTGAACACGCACCAGTCGTCGCTCCCACATCACTCCAGTACTCGCATCCCTACATTGGCTTCCAATAAAATTCCGCATCCACTTCAAAATACTCCTAATTACTTTGAAAGCCCTGCACAATCTTGCCCCCAGTTCCATTTCTGACCTGCTAGTTCCCTACTCACCGTCACAACCACTCCGTTCATCAAACCTTAACCTCCTATCCATCCCCCGCTCCAACTTCTCAACAAAAGGTGACTGTGCTTTTGCAATTCTGGCCCCAACCCTCTGGAACAGTCTTCCCCATCACATCAGATCATCAGATTCTACAGACACCTTCAAGCGACTCTTAAAAACTCACTTTTATAAACAAGCATTTCATTAACTCTCTTCTGTTTATGCCCCAGTGAATACATGTTACTGACTTGACTTCTTCCCTGGAGTCTCTGTGCTTTATCACCTCACAGGTTTTTCCCTGGATCATCACAGGTTTTCCCTGGATCATCACAGGTTTATCCCTGGATCTTCACAGGTTTTCCTAAGATCATCTCTGGACCTGCTGCTGTGGTCCTGCCTCTCTCTACCTTCATCGTCATCACTCACTTATCCATATAGTTACGATAGTCTTTATTATACTGTTCTACACATGTTCTAGTTCAGTTATCTGTGCATGTGTCTCCCCCTACCTCCCCCCTCTCCCCCAGTCTCTCTCTATCTCTATCGCTCTCTCTTTTCTCCTCCTTTACTTTCTCACTTTAACCCCAACCGGTCCAGGCAGACGTCCATCCTTCAGGAGTCTGGGTCTGCTCCAGGTCTCTGCTGTTAAAGGGAAGTTTTTCCTTCCACTGTCACCAGTCATCAGTGTTTGCTCCTGGAGGATTCTGTTGGTTTCTGTAAATTGGCTTAAAATTTGATTTGATTTGATCTATCTCTCCTTTATGTGAAGCACTTTGTAACATGTTTTAAAAAGTGCTATATAGATAAAGCTTTACTTTACTTACTTACTTAGTCGATGAAGAAAACGAATGCACAGGTCAGGACAGCTGCGCACATACACAGGCCCAACTGGCTCTGGCTAAAGCTGATTTCATTGTTCATTTATTCATCTATACATTGGTCTTTCACCTTCAGAAATGTGTGAAAAAGTGTTTCCAAAGCCCAAAATGTCCTCCTCAGATGTCGTGGTTATTCCACAGCCCAAAGATATTCAGTTCACTGTCAAAGAGGCGTTTAGAGATCAGAAAATATTCCCACTTAGAAACAGTAATAGTTATCTTTAGGGGTGTAAGAAAATATTGGATCTGCAATATATCACGACATTTCATTTCACAATACTGTATCGATATTAAAAAGTACTGTATCGATATCTTTAGGTATTTACTCAAACGCAGATATAATGGAGGTTCCATTTTGTTTTTTAGTTTTCTTTATTGTTTGTATGTTATTTATTATTATTTAACACTGTTTAATGTTTATTTGAAGCATCCTAAAAGCACTTTTTACTGTCTGAGAGGCAGATGGGAGCTCCTTTGGACACTAGGAAAATTAGAAACATTTTATGATATAGCATTAGATCCTGTTCTGATCAAATAAAAATGTGTTTAGTATTTGTACATATTTTGGGTGTAATTCAATTCTTCCAGGAAATAATCTCTTTTTAAAAAAAGAAACAAACCTTTTTAACAGTATCATGATATATCGTGATATATTGTACATATTTGTGTTGCGGGTGTCAGAATGTGGAATTCTTTGGCAGTGGAAGAGAAGAGCTGTGCAAGTATTTTTCAGTTTAAGAGGTTGTATAAGGAAAGAATAGAGAAGCTTTATAAAAACATGAAATGAAATAATTTAAGTTATGGATTTTGGATTTGTTTTATTTGCATCGACTCATGTAAACTGTTTACTGTAACAGCTGTAACGGCAACGTATCTGATGGAAGCAGATGTTTGAAGGAAGGGGCAGGTATTATAAGTTTTCTTCATCCTGCTTCTTTCCAATCAATTAGGTTGGAATGAATAAATAAGACTGGTATGAGACCGTCTTGCAAATTTTCAAAATGGAAAAACTGACTTACTCTGTCAGAATCCAGAGGGATAAATCTGACCATATTTGGAACAAATGGATTAAGTTTGTATCCTCTAGCTGTCCAGAATTTGTATCACTCCTCTAAAAATTTTGTTCTTTATAATCTCCCTGTCTTTATTCTTTGCGAATGTTTTACTTTCGCATAAATGTGCAATTTTTAAAGAACCCAGAGGTATTAAAACCCGTGATTGTCTTTTTTTTAAGTGAGAAATACCAAAACTGTAAGCACTCAGTTCATATGCTAGTTTTGTTTTTTTCTGTTTGACGCTGTTGTATGTATAAAATAAGAAATACAAAAAGGACTCTAATAGATACCACATGTATGAATGTTAATGCTGAGATATCTTGCTCATTTTCCAATAAAAACAAAATTAAAAAAGGAATGAATAAATAAATGAAATAAATAAATAAATGAAATAATGAAAGTGGTTGTGAGGTGAAAAAAGCAGACCTTTAATCTGACCTGTGGGTTTGTGGCTGTGCCAGGGCAGACCAGACCTTCAGTTCATGTGGGTTGGGTTAGTTGTTGGTCAGAACACAAACCCACCTGAACAGCTGATGTGGAAAAACACCTGAACACAGTCAAGTCAATGACACAGTCCAGCTGGATTCATGTGGGGTGGACTGTCCGGTGGGTCCGGTGGGTCCGGTGGGTCCGGCTCAGATGGACCTGGTCCTGTCAGCCTCCTTCATGTGTTCCAGGCTCATGTCCAGCTAGCCCAGTCCTGTTCTGCCTCAGGTCACGTGACTCTCAGCCGTAAACAGGACCGGTTCGGCTCATACACACACAACCAACACGGTTCGGTTCGTATCTCAGTTTCGGTACCGTCCGTTTGATTTGGTCGTTAAATAACCGAGTAACAGGTCGGTGCAGGGCTCCTCCGTTAGCCCGCTCCGCCGTTAGCCTCCGCACCTGAACACCGGAGCCGCCGACGGAACACAACGGAACCGAGCGCCTCACACCACCGACACACACGGCTCACGCGCACCGATCTAAGAGGACGGGTTAACGGCGGACGGTCAGTGAGCTCTTACCGTTACCGTGGGCAGGTGTCATGTCGCAGGTACAGGCTCAGAGCGGCGCGCGTGATGTCATTCATTCAGAAGAGCCACGGAGGACCAGCGACAAGCTGCACGCACGGCGCACCCACCGCACTTCCGCTCAGTCCCTTCAAAATAAAACACAAACAGGAAGTCAGGAAGTGACACTTCCGGTATTTGGATTGTGGTTTTTATTCGTAGTTTTCAGTGTTTTTCGTTCGCACACTTCTTCTTCTTCTTCTTCTTCTTCTTCTTCTTCTTCTTCTTCTTCTTCATTATTATTATTATAAGTTAAGTTTCCCCCCCCCAACTTTATTAATCAAAATCTGGTCATACATTCAAACGAATTCCATAAAAAGAGACTTTTTTTTTTCAGACTGAGCAACAACATCAAACTTATCTGAACAGTATTTGTAAAGAACATTATATATACATATATATATATATAGGGGCGACACGGTGGTGCAGTGGTTAGCACTCGTGCCTCACAGCAAGAAGGTCCCGGGTTCGATTCCAACACCAGTTGACCGGGGGTGGGACCTTTCTGTGTGGAGTTTGCATGTTCTCCCCGTGTCTGCGTGGGTTCTCTCCGGGTACTCCGGCTTCCTCCCACCATCCAAAGACATGCACTAATAGGTTAATTGGTTAATCTAAATTGCCCATAGGTGTGAATGTGAGAGTGATTGTTTGTCTCTATATGTTCAGCCCTGCGATGAACTGGCGACTTGTCCAGGGTGTACCCTGCCTTCGCCCCTATGTAGCTGGGATAGGCTCCAAGCGACCCCCGTGACCCTAGTGAGGATAAAGCGGGTTCAGAAAATGAATGAATATATATATATATATATATATATATATATATATATATATATATATATATATATATATATATATGTAAATTAAATTAAATTAATTAAAATAAAATAAATAACAAAATAAAGTCAGAGGTCTAATCAGGAATCAGTACATTCAAATTTTCACAAACAATCAAGGCTTGTTTGGTTTTTACATGTTTCAGTGTTTTTTTGAAGTTTGTTATTTCATTTATGTGAATTTGGGTGGGTTTTCATAAATCTACATCTGCGTATGAATTGTTTAGCAATAATAATTAAAGTGTTATACACAATTTCTTGTTTTTTGTTTTTCATTTTAACTCCAAATTTAATGTCTTTATATTCCAGTTTGGGCAACTGAGTGTCCTTCTCAGATGTCCAGTCTTGAAATGCTGTCCAAAATGTCCTGGTGTATGGACAGTCAAAAAATAAATGTTCTAAAAATTCAATTTCAAATTCACAAAAAACACAGTTATTTTTTTCAATATTAAATCTTTGTCTCATAAAGTCATTACAAGGATAAATATTATTTTGTGTTTTAAAATGAGTTTCTTTCGCTTTTGGGGGTATGTGTAGAGCAGGGGTGTCCAACCCTGGTCCTCGAGAGCCACTATCCTGCATGTTTTAGATGTTTCCCTCTTCCAGCACACCTGATAGTTGTTATCAGGCTTCTGCAGAGCTTGATGATAGGCTTATCATTTGAATCAGTCGTGTTGGGAAGAGGGATACATCTAAAACATGCAGGATAGTGGCTCATGAGGACCAGGTTTGGACACCCCTGGTGTACAGTCAGGTATTTGGTTCTAATCCTGATTATAATTTTTTTAGGACAATCTTTTAATACATTTTTCTGTTTTTATGGGAAGGGGAAAAGATTGCATGTGAGGGCACCATGCATGAATTTGTTTGTACATTTTTCTCCCATAAAATTAATTTCATCTATAAAGAGTGACGAGATCCTGGGTATGAGTTAAGTTTATATTATAAGTTTTATGCCGTCTAAATAACAACACACATGCTATTAAACTCATCCAAACATCAAAATGTCCAGCTCATTAAGCTCATACTTCTGTTGGACTTTTTTTTTCCCCTACTTTTTTGTAATATTCAACCTTTTTTTGGCACAGTTGTCTGGTACATATGGTACAAATTGCTGTTCTAATTGTGTTTTAATAGAGTGTTTTAAAATGTGCATTTGTATATACAAACATACACATGTGCGTGCGCACACACACACACACAGACACACACAGACACACACACACACACACACACACACACACTGTATATAGCTAGCTTGCTAGCTAGCTAGCTACACACACACACACACACACACACACACACAGACACACACACACACACACACACACACACACACTGTATATAGCTAGCTTGCTAGCTAGCTAGCTACACACACACACACACACACACACACACACACATACATGGAGCTGCACAACTAACTAGAATTACATAAATGGAAAAGGCTGTGATTTAAAGGTTCAGTTTTTGCCATGTGTACAGCAATCACAGAAAACTACAAAATCTCTCAGGCCCACGGTGCAACAAGGAACATAGTAGAAAATACAAAATACAAAATAGAATATACCTATAAACATACAATATAACTACGAACATACATTATGACTATAAACTGCAGGGCTTGGCGAGAATAAATGAAACAATAAAGTGGCCACAGTACAGTGTCAGATGAATTACGGAGACAATTCAATGGAGTAATTTTGCTAGAATGGAGCTTTTCCTTTTCTTCATCTCCTCCATGTCTCCAGGATTAAAGCCTACGTTGAATTATCTCTTTGGAATCACTCCGATTCTTGTACACTTAGAAATTTGTACAAAACCATGTCATGAACAGATCATACAATTTATTCATCAAAGACTGTTTTTGTGCAGGAGAATCAGCTACCATCACTGTCTTAGTATTTTGTCACAGTGTAAAAAAAAGAATAATTTAAAATAGAAAAGTTTGGGAAATGTTAGAATTAAAATTATACAATTGATTTCACTTCAAAATTAATCCTCAAAATGCAAAGGAAAAACCTGCTAACTGCATTGTGTTCTGCAACCGACCAGTGGACTGTGGTGATGTGTAGTGACACACGAACATCCCTGAATATCTACTAAATCAGTGCAAAAACTGGATGAACATCCATCTGTGGACAGATTGCATGTGACTGCTTATAGCTGAAGCTTTTAACATCACTGAACTGCTGCTGAAGTACAAGTCCATTTAGCTGAAGAAGCTCAAAGCAGAAGTATAGTGAGGAGATGAAACAGTTTAATAAAGACCATTTCAACGTAAATTATGTCAGCTTCTTTAACTTCTCCACTTTGTTTTCTTAATTAATTCTCTATTGCATTGTAAGTAACTTCCAAAGTCTTCCATCATTAAAGATCATGAAGTTAGAATATTTAGAGAAAAATGAAGTTTAATAAGAATTAAGTTATTTTCTAAGAATAAAATAATATTTTTATTGAGAAAAAACTTGGAATATTTTGTGAAAAAAAAAAAAAAAGTTAGAAAACTAAATCCGAAATATTTTCTAAAGTGCACCACACAACAATCACAACAAAACTTTGGTGGAAATTCAAAAAATAAACTTTTTTTTAATGCATTTATTATTTTGCGGTAGAGATGCAAAGATCTCAAATGCCCAAGAGTCTTATTTGTGTAGTTCTAATAGCATGAGGAACAACAACACATTCAGGATCAGTCTGGAGAAAGAATTTAATCTTCTTCAAGATGATGTACATGGATGTAGTTTACCCACAAAAAAACCAAACACTGCCACTGTTTCACACATTCTGGTTTTAATGCTACAGTTTCTCAACCAGAATAAAAACCAAATCACACCAGTAGCTGCCAGTTTGAAGACCATTCACCTGTTGGATGTGTTTCATCCAAAATGTCAAGTAAAATGTCCAATATATCAGAGTCTCAAACTGTGCACTTTATACACAGGAATTCTCTACGCAGCAAGGAGATGAAAAATGCCTTCACTGATTTTTGCCCTTTCACCTCATTGTCTTATTGAATAATGACATGTTGACTTTTGTGGTTTTATTGAATATTTATTTTGGAAAGGACAATACATTTACAGTACGTAATTTACACAAACCAATACAGGATTGTACAGTGACATGGGGTGAAGTTCATGGCTGGTGAGACCCTTTCAGAGTCAGATCTACAAATATATGAACCCAAAAGAGGATCTGATTCACCATTTGATTGGCAGCAGTTAACAGGTTATGTTTCATATAATAATAATGGACTGGATTTCTATAGTGCAGGGGTGTCAAACTCATTTTAGTTCAAGGGCCACAATCAGTCCAATTTGATCTGCAGTGGGCCGGACCAGTAAAATAATAACAGAATAACCTATAAATAATGACAACTCCAAGTATTTGTTGTTGTTTTAGTGCAAAAAAAACAAACAAAAAAAACATTAAATTATGAAAATGCTTACTTTTGTAAACTATCCAAACAAAAAAGATGTGAATAACCTGAAAACCCCCCTGAAATTTCTTAAGAAAAATCAGTGCAATTTTAACAATCTTCTGCCTCCACTTCTCATTAGTCCATGTGCGTTCTGGATCAGATCTACAAAGACACTAAACACTGAGGAACAGGAAGAAAAGAGTTCAAACTGGACTGAATTTAATACAGACATTTCAGGTTGTTCATATTTGTTCAGGTTATTCACATTTTATTGTTACAGGATAGTTTGTAAATGTAAATATTTTCATAATTTAATGTTATTTTTTGCACTAAAACACAGAAAAATCTGAAGTTGTCATTATTTATAGGCATAATATAATATTATTTTTTTCACATCAAACCAAAAAAGAAAATCTGCAGTCATTCTTTTTTGTGGGTTCTTCTGCTGTTATTATTTGACTGTAGATCAGATTGGTCTGGATGTGGAACCTGAATTAAAATGAGTTCCACAGCCTGGACTGTGGAATTTTTGCACTTTGCAAATTCATCCCACAGGCCAGATTGGAACCTTTGGTGGGACACATTTGGGCCCCGGGCCACATGTTTGACACCCCTGCTCTAATTGTATGGGATGCAGTTTGTAAAGGATTACACATCCAAGGTGAGGCTCAGCTCACTGCTGCACCACCGGGTGTCTCTTCCCTGTATTTGAACGGGAAATGTGGAAATTCCCCAATTTTGAATAGAGGGTCTGCACATACATCACCCCCCCCCCCCCCCCAGGCCACGCCCCTCTCAGTCAGACTGAGTGTCTTAAACCAACCTGCTCAACATGACGGAGTATAGCAGTAAACACAGCCAGAGCAAAGGAACATGGGAAATCTGAAATGAAATGAAGGACAGTTGGACTGGACATGGATCTGTACGAGCTACCAAAGAACAAGTGGTCCATGAACACTGACATGTGGACCCACATGGAGGATCCAGACCTGATCCAGGGGGGAGGGGGTCAGCGCTATTTGGACCTGAAACTAATATACATGGTTTCATCAGGACTGACAACCAGGGTCCAAAACTAGGACCAGAACCAGCTGATCCAAAGGCTCCAAAACTAGGGCCCAGAACCAGCTGATCCAAAGGGTCCAAAACTAGGACCAGAACCAGCTGATCCAAAGGCTCCAAAACTAGGGCCCAGAACCAGCTGATCCAAAGGCTCCAAAACTAGGACCCAGAACCAGCTGATCCAAAGGGTCTAAAACTAGGGCCCAGAACCAGCTGATCCAAAGGGTCTAAAACTAGGGCCCAGAACCAGCTGATCCAAAGGGTCTAAAACTAGGACCAGAACCAGCTGATCCAAAGGTCATTTCCAGTAGACCGTGGACTGACCCCAGTGAATCTATGCAGGATCTACTGGGACTGAGCAGATTTACTGAGTCTAGTTCAGATCCAGTCCTTTATCCAACACAGATACTACTGCTGTGGACCAGCAGGGCACCACTGCATTCTGGGAAATTAGCAGATTTACACCACCTGGTTTAAATTAACACATTATTCTGATAATATTATGGCTTTATTGTTGGAATATGACGACTTTAATCTCATAAATGAATGACATTTTTGTTAAATTATGAGTTTTTTTATAACTACGACTTTATTCTCATAACATTGTGATTCTTTTTGTATTTGACTTTATTCTCATAAAATTACAGGTTTTATATCGATATTTCATGACTTTCTTCTGGTAGTGCCCAGTGTTTTTCTGTTCTTCTGTGGTCCTAATACTCCGTCGTAGCTTTATTCTCCAGTTCCTCCGTATTTGTAAAACTAGGTTGGCCTCAGTTTCAGTTCGTTTACTAATCATGTAGGAGCACAAGGTTCACAATCACAAAATGAGACAAAAACCAGGAAAGATCTGATCATGAAACCAAGAGCTGCACTAAGAAGGACCGTTAGCCAAAACAATAGGTCATTTCAGGTCTGATTGGACCCAAAAATACAGCATCAATGAATGTTAGCTGACCCCAAACAGGACCCACAGATCTAGGTTTGGTTTCCTGGGTTTGTGGATCCATCTCCTTCTCTTTTCTTTGTCTTTGGGTGTCTGTAAACGATAGCTCCCACTGCTTTAAGAACCTGAAAATACAATCAGTCTCACAACAGCTCTGCCCCATTTTTAATTCAATATTGTTCTTCAGCTTAGACAGTACTGAAGCCAACGCTGTCACTCATCTGCCTCTTTCTGACACTCAGTGGGCGGAACCACAGTGACTTCTGCTAGTGGTGACGTCACGTGCAGACCCTCTGTTGAAAAATAATCAAATTATTGGAATCAAACAGAAAATAAGTTTATACTACAGATCAGTGGACAAAAATCAACATTTGCATTATTTAATTATAATTTGTTTTGCTCTGCCTCTCCTGACCACACGTCACTGGGTTTGTATTATGTTATGACCTGGGTCATAATTGGTTCATTTACGTGTGTATATGTGAATATGTTTGTGTTTAGTGTGTGTGTTCTCCCCTGTCCTGTCGGTGTGCTGTGCCCTTTTTGTGTCTGTTTGTTTTGCAGGAAGCTGATTGGTGGAGTGTGATTGCCCGGCCCCTTTAAATGGCCCTGGATCTGCAGTTCGCTCTCTCTCTTGCCTCCTGTCAGCTTCCAGCCGTGTGTTCCTGTGTGTGATCGTCAGTCTTCGTGTGTTTCGTGAGCTAATTCGCAATTTTGTACATAGCTGTAAATAGTATTTTTTGTAATTTGATCCTTTTTCTGGTAGGGGAGGTCGGCTCATTTATTTTCTCCTTTTCTCCTGTTTTTGTTTGGGGAGTTTAGGTTAGTTTTCTGTATTTTATTTCTTGAATTTGTTTTGGATTAGGTAATTTAGTTTTGAACAGTGAAGAAGGTTTTTTGTTTGTTGTTTTAGCCGCGCCCTCCCCTAACCCTCCATTAGTTGTAAAAAATAAATATTGTGAATTTAGTTTTTGACTGATGTGTGTGCTTGGGAGCTGGGAGGGGACAAAAGTAGAGCATATTATGTTCGTCCTGGTAAACCCCTAGGCCGGGGCGTAACAATTACAATAGGATTTAATTCTTCAATATGTCTTGGTGACAGATTATAATGTCATTCCAACCAAAAGTACAATGATTATTCTATTAATCAGTTAATTTACAGAAATGATTTGCAACTATGAATAAGTTTTCATGTAAAAATTCCAATGTTTTGCAGGTCATGCAGCTCCTTTGTTGTTACTCAATAGTAAACTCTGTATTTTTGTGGATTTTGGTCGTTGGCTGAATAGGGTTACATACTGAAAACTAAACTTGTCACATTTTACCTAAATGGAAGTAGAACTGGCTTTTCTTTTAGATTTTTAATACATTTTATAGTAGAAACGATCAATCTGAGTATCCTAATCTTCCAGCTGTAGTTTATTTTATTCATCTTGACTGAGGTGAGTCCACCCACTACAGTGCTGTTCTTGATGATAACAACAGGAGGCGCCAAAGGAACATTACAAAAATTTTTTTACATTGAAGGCAATAAACCAAATTTAAGAACCTTTCAACATATGCCTTTTTGGTCAAATCTAACTGAGTGAGAGAGAGAACAATTTGCTCTAATAATGCAAAACGTGCTTTAAAAGTGAATCTATATTTCCTTTACTTTCCTATTAGTGCTCCTGTGGGTTTACTGTTACTAGTCCTGTGGGTGAGTTAAAGTATCCTTACGTTATTGACTGATGGAAGCAGAATCAGATACAGGTGAGACAGGTACAGCTGCTCAGGTTTGTCAAGATAAAAAAAAAAAACTGGCTTCAACGTCTTACCTGATTCAAAAAAATGTGAAAATAACTTTTATCGCTGCAGACCCACAAAAGTTTACCTCTTAGACTGAAGAAGACTGACCATAAAGCACTTTTCCCCCTTTTTTTTATTTACATTTTTTCCCTTTCTGTTTCTTCATTTCTTTCCTTCCTTCTACTGTTCACCCTTTTGTATTCGATGGGACTTTTGGCCCTGAACCTGTCATTCCAGGAAACTCCTTGACTGAATAAATCCTTGTGGTGAACTCGTCCTGAGCTCCTGTTTGACGTCTGGCCTTTGTGTCGGTGCCTCTGTGGGTTCGTTTCACTGACAGTGGTCCTGGTAGTTCAACTTGGCCCCCAGTCTGGTTCCCTTCAGGTGTTTGTTGAAGGCTTCATCCATCTCTTTATTCTGCTGTGGTGTGAAATGGTTCTTCCAGTCCCCGACCTCACCTAGTAACATAAAAATATAAAAATAAAAATATCAGACATTCAGATCTCAAAATACTAAATCCTGGCCTCAAAAGTGAAACCAGAGATGTCGTCTCATTCTTTTTTGTATTAAGCAAGACAAGTTAGAAATGACATGGAATTCACACAAAAAGTAAAATTCGGCTCTGTTTTTCCAAATTAATGAGATAACTATCTTGTAATTATGAGAAAAAATAAGTTTAAAAAAATTCAGCTCTGTTTTTCTGAATTAACAAGATACTGTTTTCTGAAAAAAAAATTAAATTCAGCTCTGTTAATTATCTCGTTAATTCAGAAAAACAGAGCCGAATTTAAATTTTTTCACAAAACAGTATGTCGTTAATTCAGAAAAAAAGAGCCGAAGTTTTTTTAAATTTATTTTTTCTCGTAATTACAAGATAATTATCTTGTTAATTTGGAAAAATAGAGCCAAATTTATTTTTATGTGTGAATGCAATACGCTTCTGTAAAATGATGTTCATACTAGGTTACATAAAATAGCTGGTGCATTAAGACCAGAATGAGACTAGAAAAGCACTCGGAGAGCGCAGACCTCCACCAAGGCAGATCAGTCCCCACCCCCCCATCACCACCAAAATTTAGTCATTTGTTCCTTGTGCCAGTATCAACATTTCCTGAAAATTTCATAAAAATCCGTCCATAACTTTTCAGTTATTTTGCTAATAGACAGACAAACAGACAGACAAACCCCAGTGAAAACATAACCTCCACTGTTACACTTGGCGGAGGTAATAAGAATAAGATAAGGATAACATATACATATATATACATACCTATTATTTACATATGGTTGTACGTGATGTTGATGTTGATGTGAAGTTCTGTTAAAAGTTCTGTTCTTAAACATTGTAATTGAAGAGCAACATCTGACACTGTCATTCAAAAGAAAGCTAAGAAATATTTTAAAAAAAAATACTGAAAAGGCCTGAAATTTAGTTGAACCCTGGCACATGTTTAATCAGTGGTAGTAAAAAACATGTTTTTCTCTGTTCATTAAGATGTTTTCACTGAAATTTTTGAGGATTTATTCCTTAAATTCAAGTAAGTTCAGACAGTTTCCCAAAAAGTCAAATAAATTTGTACAAAGAAAAGGATAAAAACCTGCCACTTGGGTGAGATATAAATGATGTGTTTTTCTTGAATGTGTCAGTGGAAATAAACTAGAACTTCAGAGTGGATCTGGAAGGAGCACATTCAGTTTCCAAAGTAGCACATGTAGGAAAAAGACATGATGGAAAGAGTCTGCAGCACCTTTCCTGAAGATGACATTTCCCATGTTGCCATGGGAGTGGGTGGAGCTTTCCTTCATGGCGCTGAAGGTGCTTCCATTTGCGACCTCCTGAACCTGAGCTTCCGTCAGGCTGAAGCCGAAAAACTTGGAGATCTGACGGACGCCTTGGCTCAGATTCTGCAGAACAGAACATGGAAGTAAACACGAGTCATTTTTCCACTGGACAAATGCACAAAACTTTACCAATACTAAATGTGGAAAAAACAGAAGTGTGTAATATCAGTTTTTACATTAAATCACAAATGCAATGATTTGTTTATTTATTATAAACACGGTGACGAACATAAATGTCATGCTGACTGACAGGTATATTCATCTTTGTCTCATTGCGCCCTCTAGGTCCTGGAAAATGCTCACATTTCTCAGTTGTTTTGAATCTAGAATGCTCGTTACCTCTTGTGTCCACACATACCGCGCCATGTTTGTTTTAAAACTCTTCTTCGATTGTTGTAACATGCATCAACATCCATTTTTTATTTGTTCATGTAACTGTAGTTGTGCTAAAAGTTCTTTCCATTACAGTTTTGCACGATATATACCAGTCTCGCTATGCCTGAAAAACCACCCCTTGCAAGCGCAAAAACTTTTCATCGAAAAATGAGAATTTTGGCGAAATTGTCGTGTTTCCAGTCCGGTCCTTTAGGAACAAAGACAAACTGAGGTCTGGTACAACATGAAATGATGAAGATAATACTGATCAAACAAACTTTGGAATGGATTTGGATGTTTCAGCCTTTATGCAACAGAACAGGATGAACGGATTCACAGATAGATGGTTCAGTGTTTGATGGTAATTCTGTCATGAGTTTGGACATTTATCACTGAAAGCAGTGATAGTTGTCTTTTTTTAATGGAGTTCTTCCCTTTCCCACATTTCCCTGTGGTCTGCATAAACTGTAAATGTTCTGCCTGGGTCTGAATTCTTCATTCATTCAACGCCACAGGTCCATCTTCAACCCTATTTCTGAGGAATGACACCAGAAAGGTGGTTTGGAGTAGGGCTGGGTAAAAAAATCGATTTGATTGATTTTGGATCGATTTCTTTTTAATTTTGCATAATTGATTAATGATGGATGAGATCAATTTTTCAGAGCAGGACTGTGAGTAAATGACCTGGAAACCGCTGACGTGGAAGCGCGGCCGGCTCTGGCTTGGGCATATTTTCATTATGGACTACAACCGCTGATGACGACAAACAATTATGTTGTACAAGAAATGTTGGTCTGAAGTCTTACTCTCCATCCATCCATCCATTCTCTTCCGCTTTATCCGGGGCCGGGTCGCGGGGGTAACGGTCTAAGCAGGGATGCCCAGACTTCCCTCTCCCCAGACTCCTCCTCCAGCTCTTCCGGGGGGACCCCGAGGCGTTCCCAGGCCAGCCGAGAGACATAGTCTCTCCAACGTGTCCTGGGTCTTCCCCGAGGTCTCCTCCCGGTGGGACATGCCCGGAACACCTCCACAGGGAGGCGTCCAGGAGGAATCCGAAACAGATGCCCGAGCCACCTCAGCTGGCCCCTCTGGATGTGGAGGAGCAGCGGCTCTACTCCGAGCTCCTCCCTGGTGACTGAGCTCCTCCCCCTATTCCTAAGGGTGCGCCCAGCCACCCTGCGGAGGAAACTCATTTCGACCACTTGTATCCGGGATCTTGTCCTTTCGGTCATGACCCAAAGCTCATGACCATAGGTGAGGGTAGGAACGTAGACTGACCGGTAAATCGAGAGCTTCTCCTCTCGGCTCAGCTCCTTCTTTACCACAACCGACCGGTACAGCGACTGCATCACTGCAGACGCTGCACCGATCCGTCTGTCTGAAGTCTTGCTCTTATATGTGCAAATGTCGTGACGTAACTAGTTATAAAACATAACAAATTAAGAAGGAATTCAAAATGACTGTAGAAATCCACTGGATTTTTGTCCAAATGAATCTACAGATAGTTTTGCAGCAGCTGGAGGGTTCAAATTCAAACTGTATGAACTATTAGGGTCCAAATACACAAAGAAATGAAGCACAGACTAAGAACAGTGGGTTTAGACAAATATGAAGCCTTTAAAGCCTGTAGGTTTAGGGATGGACCAGGACTCAGCTGACCAATCAGAATGCAGGTGTTTGTGGGTTCAATTTGTGCTTCAGACTGTAGACATAGATGCTGTTTGTGTGACAGAATTAGATCAAACACAGACGATAATAATGGTGATGAAAAGCACCTGTTTCAGCTCCTCATAAGTGACCACCATGACGCTGGGGTCGTCCATCTTCTTCTCCCAGGCCAGGGCGTGGTCAAAGTACGAGCCCCATGGAACTACACACAGCAAGAAGACACAAACACACACACACACACACACACACACACACACACACACACACACACACACACACACAGTAAGAAGACACAAACACACAGTCATACATGGACACAAATACACACAAACACAGACAGTAAAACACAAACAGAAATACACACACACACACACACACACACACACACACAGAATAAGTCATATATTAGTCATTGTGTGGGTCATAGTTAACCCTTTGTGGACTGGTCTTGGCTAACATTGAATCATGTACATAAACTAGTTAGTTAACCATACAGTTGGTCCGCCATCAGGAGATCTACTACTGGTAGATTCAAAACCAGTAGATCTACCATCAGCAGATCTACCATCAGGAGATCTACCATCCACCAGTAGATCCACCACTGGTAGATCCACCATCAGTAGATCTACCATCAGTATATCCACCATTGGTAGACCCACCAGCAGGAGATCCACCATCCACCAGTAGATCCACCACTGGTAAATCCACCATCATTAGCTCCAACCCTGGTAGATCTACCATCAGTAGATCTACTGATGGTAGATCTACCATCAGTAGATCCACCACTGGTAGATCCACCAGAAGGAGATCGACCATTGGTACAGCCACCATCCACCAGTAGATCCACTACTAGTAGATCCACCGTCAGTATTTGTCAGGGGCTACATGAACTTGACTTGAATGCATCAAAACTACAAAACAAATACTTTATAAGTAAAATCTATTTGTTAAAAGTAAATATACATGATTAGACCAAATCAGTCAAAAGGCTGTTAATTCACCAGGTGGTGTCCTGGATGCGGTCTGGTATCTGGAGTTTCCATCGGTCTCGCACAGTGAATGTTTTTCCATCCTGGTGGGTGAATGTGGCTGCAGTAGAACACATGCATCTGTACATGAACCTCTCACTGGGAACATAAAGACTTTGTGCAACTGTTGGAGATTTCCAGCAGGTCCAGGTCAGAGGAGGGCTTCATTTTATTTTGAAACTTTGAACACTGAGGTGTGTTAGTTGTGTTCATCCCTCCTCTTCTAACAAACCCACAGCTCTGTAGTTTATGTCCAATCCCTCTGAGGCATTCGCCAGTAAAGGCTCTGAGTAACACAAGTCAGATGGATGTTTTCCTAATGAGTCTTTTTAATGGCAACTTTCCTGTAATTTTGAAAACTTCCCCCCAAACAGTAACGGTAATGTTGGAACTTGGACACAACCTGCAGAAGCTTTGGATCATCTGCAGACAAACGCTAATCTTCATAGAATACAGTGTTTGAGGCAAATTATTTCAGTTTTCATTGAAATGTTCAAATATTAAGACTGAAAACCACAGTGATGGAAAAATAATGAGCATCCAAATATGAAACCTAACATGTTAAAGGTGCGGGAGACTTTCGTGACCAATTTTTCATCCAATCTGTCCATCCTCAGTCATATCCTCAGTGTCATGAATCTGTTCGTCTGTCTGTCATTACTCAGCTGAATCTCTTACATTACGGTGAACAGTTTTAGTTCCATCCACCAGAAACAGACCATGTGTTTACACACAGAGCTGGGAGGGAACTCCGGCATCTGAGGAATTTTGTCGCAATGTGCATTGTGGGAATGGGAGGTTCACGCAGCCACCTGCAGCGGGAGCACAACCATATGATGTTATATGGATGAAACAAACATGACGTGGAAACGGCAGCAACTCCCCTCCCTCTATAAATATTCCTCCAGCCGTTTCTGCGTTTCAGCCGTTTCCACGTCATGTTTGTTTCATCCATATAACATCATATGGTTGTGCTCCTGCTGCAGGTGGCTGCGTGAACCTCCCATTCCCACAATGCACGTCGTGACAAAATTCCTCAGATGTCCAGTTCCCTCCCAGCTCAGTTTGTAAACACATGGTTTGTTTCTGGTGGATGGAACTAAAACTGTTCACCGTGAGGGAGGAGATTCAGCTGAGTAATGACAGACGGACGAACAGGTTCATGAAACTGAGGATATGAGTGAGGTTTGACAGATTTGATGAAAAACTGGTCAGGAAAGTCTCCCGCACCTTTAATAAAACACCAGATACTGGTGAAAAGCATCTGATTTGTGAGTGTCAGAGGATTATTTTAACCACCAGGGTGTAGCAGAGGGGAAACTTACACATGTCTACACATTCACAATATGAAGTTTAAAAGGTGTCTGAAAAAACCTGCAAGAAAGGACATGTTTACTGGAATGATCTATTCCATAAAATGTGTTTTTGTATGATTCTATAGGGTGCATACATTACATGGGAATAAAGTACATTTCTGACCAACAGAGAGTAAAATGTTGAAAAAAGTGCTGTTAGGATTAACCCAAAAGACACTCACAAAGATGGGATTTGGACAGGATTCTCCACTGTAGATGAACCTCTGCATCTATTCTCATGTCCACCATGACTCTGTGAGCCAGTCTTATTTGTCACAACCTAACTGATAACTCACAGATTTTTGACACCTTTCTTTTGTTTGACATTTCAATGAAGTAGGTTTGCTCTGAAATCTGGAGAATTACCCTACAGGGAACTAAGAATTTGGCCTGAAATGAAGATGCAACTAGTGGCAACAAAACCATAACTTGGGGCTCTTTCACACTGCGTACCCGAGTCCGTATCCGAGTCTGTTTGACCCCAAAGTCCGCTTAATTTTATCAATGTGAATGCAAACGTTCCGTGCTCGAGTACCGTACCCAAGTCCAGTTGAGAAGGTAGTCCTGGGTACGGACTGCGTGGACTCCAGGTGTTCTACTGTAGAATCATTGTAACTGCCTGATACACAGTGGAAGTGTTTCAGATCACATGCTCTGACAGAGCAACTGACAGAGGTTTTTATCATTGGAACCCCCTCACCTCTACCTGGTCCATGGAAAATTTTCATGCATGAAACTGGTCCATAGTACAAAAAAGGTTGGGGACCACTGGTCTAAACGTCTAAAATACCTTCTGTACATGGTGGAACAATGAGAATTCTACAGTTAGCTTAGTAATAGTTTTCTATCAGGAAAAATAGAAGCTTTTCTTTTAAGTCCGTCTTCAAGAACTATGATTCCATGACATATCATTTACAGGGATACAGTAACCTCAAAACTAAAACACTGATGTTCTAACAGGATAAATGCCAATATTGTAAAACTGGAGAACACATAAATAGAGGAATACAGATTACTAGCACATTGACCTGTGGGGAACCATGGGTTCTAGTTGTGGTCGTTTTGATGCTGGGCAGAGCTGCCTTTTGGAAAACGATGTTAGTGTATATTTTATAAGTACTGACATAAAAATTGTTGATAAATCATTCTTTAAAATTTAAACAATTTATATATTAATTACAATATCTAGGGACTGAAGTTAGTGGATGAGTTGTTCCTGTTTTTAACTTCATTTCCCATCATACAGCGTGGTACTGCACTTCCCGTCAACCGTCAAGGGCAACATAACTTGACTGTAAGACTATTATATTACAAAATTACCAACATTTCCCAACATATGGGTCTTATCAACTTGTCATTTTTGCTAGTCTCTTCCTTGACCATAAATGCGTCCTTCCTGTTTTTAACTTCATTTCTAGTCATGCAAGGCTGACAGGACGAGCAAGGCTGCTTCCTGTCCCTCCCCCTGGCAGCTGCTTAGCAATGTGAATTAAGTCAGTCCCTCCTGATTTTAAAAAAGGGAATTTTAACCCCAATACCTGTTGGTGAAATTGTGGGGCTCACTTAGGGAACCAGACCCACATATTCTGGACGCGTCCTCAGATCAGACCTTTCTGGGATGATACATTTGTCGCTGTGAACACAGTTTTCAACCAAACATTTTCTAAAGATTTAAAGTTTGCTATTTTAGGTGTAATCCTAGAAAGTTTAGAAGGAAATAACCGAGAATACCTCCTGTAAATTTTACTAACGGCAGCCATTAAATGCATCACCATCAAGTGGCTGAAACCTGAACCTCCAACATATAATATTTGGATTGAGAAAGTGAGGGAAATCTATCAGATGGAGCAAATTACTTATGCACTTAGAATTCACGGAGAGATGTTTACAAAGAGATGGAGTCCCATCTTTAAGCTTTTAATGCAATAAGCACTCAGTAGAGGTTGTATAGACATGTGTTTGGTTTTTTTTTGTCATTCATGTTTCATTTATGATTCCTTGTAATCAATATCTACGGCAGATACACTTTTTTGTTTTCTTCATGTTTGCCATATGGGGATATTTGATTAGATTTATTAATGTATGTATAATGTCTTGTATATTTGTATGAGCAAAACTAAATAAAAATTAAGTTTAAAAAAAAAAAAGGGAATTTTAAGAAAAAAGATATTTAATGTGGAGATGGGACTATTCCTCAACTGTAGGTACCAAACTGGCCAGGTACTGCAACGATACACAGACAGATGGACAGACGGACAGACAGACAGACAGACAGACAGACAGACAGACAGACAGACAGACAGACAGACAGACAGACATCGCTGAGACCTTCCAGTATTATAATGTCTTGAATGTGGGGACAGTGGTTGGTCAATAATGCCACATGACTCCAACATATATTATATGTTAGTGACACATTTATTGTTGAAACAAAATAAGTTATCATGTTATTTTTCTAGTTTTAAGACCCATTCTCCTCTTTCAATGTCCAGTTTATTTGTTGTGCTTTATTGTACTCTAGTTTTAAAATATCTGACAAGGACAAACATATTTCCATTATGCGACCTTGACATTATGTCCAGTGTAGCTGACTTCAGTAAAGAAGCTAAACGGTGTTTTAAACAGACGTTTATACCAGTGTGTAAATGTCTCCGCTCAGCCTTTATGTATGGATGCAGTAAACGTCCTTTATTTGAGTTTTTGACCCTGCTGAGCCGACTGTGCTGTTTATTAGCCCATAAACTTGACCCAGATCTGAATCGTCCTGTCACGCTGACCGGCCTCGAGCTTGCGGTCATTAAAGGTGTAACCTGTGCCCGGGGGGCGGAGCTGACCCTATACCTGAGATAAAAAGATTACTTAAGTAGAATTCTGACCTACTTGGAGGGCCTACTTCATGTGGCGCACACGTTATAGTTAATATTTAACCTGTTCCAAGGGTTGATAAGAACTGTTTTATTTCTTATCATTAATAAAGGATTAAATCTGGTATTAATGGGCTGAATGCCTTCATCTTAATGCTGCTGATCGTTCTTCCCTCAAAACTTTAACCTCTAATATATAATAATAATTCATACGGCCTAACGGTTTTTGTCCATTAACTAATCAATTTATGTTTGCAGATCAGTCACTGAAGCAGTCAGATGAATAACGAGTAGTGAAAGTAAAAAAGTGACAGAAAACGGAAAAACCCAATTATCACTTTGCAAAAGTACTAATATTCACTGTAGTATCCACTTTTTCCAGATTCACAGTTTATTGAGTCATGTTACTTCACTGAGCTTCAACACAGAATCACTGTTCAAAATGTAAATAATTTACAACACTTTATTATGGGTAATCTGCAATTGGATCTGTTGTACCATATTTGCAAAACAAGACTTACGCTGTTGGGGGCCTACAGTAAGGGTATATTCCCGAGATCCCCTCAATCCTCTGCTATATAACAAAGCAAATAAATGACACAATGTATAAAAGATACCAACTTAATTTTGGATGATCGATATGAACCAAATTTCAGCTCAATTCGCCTGCTATATCTAGCAATAATGTCCAAAAAAAAAGATTTTTCAACAGAAGTGCCCCCATTTGGACAAGTAATAATATTGATGGAACACCCCAAATCAATAGGGTTCTTCCCCTGGGGGTCACCTATGTTGGTGCTAAAGGGGGATAGTTATCAGGTTCACATGAAGAATATCTGGTCTGAATAATGTCAGAAAATTATTTGCTGAATAATGTCAGAAAAGATTTTAGATATTCGTTGGACGATCAACATGAATCAAGTTTGAGCTTGATTGGCCAGCGATGTCCTTAATGTCAAAAAAATTATTTATCAACAGAAGCTCCCCCAACCATTTGGAAAAACACACCACCTGGTGTCAAAATATGACATCATGTAAACTCAAGGTAATGGCACAAAGAAAAAGACAATCGATATGAACTCAATTTGAGCTACATGGACCTGATGGTGGCAGAACAACGGTCAGAGAACCAATCTCTCCCCACAAAACTCCACCTAGTGAATGAAAATGACCCCATTTGAACTCCAGATGGTAGACAGAAAATGGACAATCAATATGAACCAAATTTTATCTCAACTGGCCTATTATTGCTTAATTTATTTCAGAAAAACTGATTTTCAACTAAAGCGCCCCCATTTGGATAACTTAGGGTGTTTTCACACTGGGTGTCCGAATCCGTGTCTGAGTATGTTAGACCTCAAAGTCCACTTTATTTTATCAATGTGAATGCAAACGTTCTATACGCAAATACCGTACCCGAGTCCAGCTGAGAATGTAGTCCTGGGAATGGACTGGGTGGACTCCAGTGCGGTACGTTGCCATTTGAAAGCAATCTATACCTGAGACCGAAAGTGACCTAATTACTGCGAGACCATAGACGGCGCTCCTGTTGTCTTGGATCTGCTCACCTTATTGGCTGAACCACTAGGTGATATATCTGGGACAACGAGGGTGGCTCTTCTTCTGTTTGCCTCAAACAGGATAACAGATAGAAAAGTAGACTGTCAAGGGACGGTTTGAGTCTCAGGACGATATGAGTCGCGCATGCATAAAAATTGTCAGGAGACACAATCCGTCACTTGACATAGACAAATGAACAGAACTGGTGCTCGGTTGATGACGTTAGGGTTTGTCACTTCTGCGTTTTTGTTGGACAGCTACAGAATTCCTTTCACTCCGCCACCTACTGTTTCGGTCCTGTAACAGCCACTCGTTCTCTGGCACGGGCCGCGGCAAAGGTGTGACCGTATCCACAGATGTGGATACCCAGTCTGCAAACACCCTTATAATCCTCATAGAGAAGCTGAAATCGATAGGGTTCTTCCACTAGGGTCCCCTATGTTGGTTATCAAGGGAGAAGGAATCCAACCAAATGTGCTCTAGATATTCCATTCACACAAAGGAAATCCAGCGGCAGTATTCGGGGTAAAACCATTAATCATAATTACAGATAAAGTTTCAGCATTTTGTGTGGTTCAAACCGTGGATTCAGAGGGAAGGTCTTGGAAATATTCTAAACCTTTCTTTTAAACCTGCGGTTAATCTGAGTATACAACCCAAACACTAGTTATTTGGTAAAAGTGTTTTGGTTGACATATTATTACAGTTCAGTCCTGAGCCTCCAAATGACCAGAGTTCCCTCCTCCTCATTAAACTTAATAATGAACCAAAGCAGACAAATCTGTAAGCCAGAAAAATACACAGCCTTTCCCACAGTCTACACTAAACCTACATCCAATTCCCATCATGCTCTCTGACACACTGAATGGTGGTGATATGATTTAAAGCCTCCAACTGTTGGACATCTACTCGAAGCCAAACCTCACACTTGGCATAAAACAAAACATAATAGAATGTGTTTTTCTCACCATCTCCAGAAAGGAAGTCGGTGAAGAAAGATTCCCAGGATTTCATGGATGGGAGGACGGGGTTGTTGTTACAGAAATGATAATAAGAAACCAGGGTGTCTTTAGGATTTCTGAAGATCACCAACATCTGTTTACAACAAAGTACACAAACACAGCATCAGTAAAAAGAATAAGAATATTCACACAGACAGTGAGAGCTCAGGTCCATACAACTGTGGAGCAAATGATGCACATGTGAATATATAAAAGAATGAATAAGTTCTGTTTTCCCTCAGGTTATGGTATAAAACACAGGTGTCAAACATATGGCCCGTGGGCCAAAACCAGCCCACCAAAGGGTCCAATCCAGCCCGCAGGATGAATTTGTGAAATGTAAAAGTGACACTGAAGATATTAACAGTAAAGGACGTACAGATGAATATGATCTGAAGTGGGTCAGACCAGGAAAATCCTATCATAATTAACTAGAAATGACTACAATGCTACTTCTTCGTTTTAGTGTAAACAAGTGAAATTACATGAAGATGTTGACATTTATAAACTATAGTTTCACAAAATATGTGAATAACCTGAACAAATATGAACAACCTGAAAAATAAGTGCAATTTTACTAATATTCTACCTATTATTAAATGTTTTTACAGGATAGTTGGTAGATGTAAACATTTCCATAACTGAATTTAACTTTTTTCACTGTAGTTATTAGATTAGTCCGGCCCACTTGACATCATATTGGGCTGAACGTGGCCCCTGAACAAAAAAGAGTTTGACACCCCTGGTCTAGAGCCTTCAAATTAGATTAGATAAACACACACACACACACACACACACACACACACACACACACACACACACAGGAATTAAAAACAACACATAGTCTTCTTTGAAAGCCACTTGTCTTATAATTTTGTACTCGGACATAAAAGTGTCTTTGCATAAGTGTGTGAAACTCACCTTGGTTTTGTTTTGATAGAAACTCTGAGGGATGTTGTCAGGATGCATATGAGTTCCCAGAAACCTCGGAGAGGGGGCCTGTTCCACCAGCTGAGGAGACAAGGAAGGGGAGGGGCATGGATTCAGCTGATTACCTTTGGTTACCATACTTTTATTACCCCCCGAAGGGGAGGCAAGGGGTATTGTTTTTGGTTCATTTTTTGTTTGTTTGTTTGTTTAACACTTTAGGAGCAAAACTATTGGTTGAATTCATAC